>NC_056730.1:544891875-544949375 GCF_019279795.1 Protopterus annectens | reverse complement strand
GAGACCACTTGGTGTATGTACTTATCTTGCTGTCATTTTCAGCCTTGGGGTTGGACTGTGGGTATTGGATGCAGTATAACTACAGCCTTCTTATAGCTACTTTATACTTTCTCTTACCTGGAAGACCTGTGGAGGAAATTTATGTTAACACTACCTGACTGTTTCTACACATATTCACAAAATCCTAGTTGAAATTATGCATACAACCTACTTCCACTCCCGGGATTCGAGCTGTGGCTGTTTCTGTTAAAACAGCAACACATTTGTGTTTCATCAGAACAAGCTATTGGAAACTCTATTTCTTCCTTGAATGTCTTCTATCTCATTCTCTCTTGGTTCTACAATCTGACCTTGTAATTACAACATTCTTATACATACATTCCTATACATATCTTTTGACATAGCACAGTGTGGAAAACAGTGGTTAACACAACATTACTATTCATATATCAGATCTTGGTGCATGAAACATTTCATGTCAGTTAATCTTGTGTCTTACAGAGGCAGTAACTTTGTCAGAATAGACTTGATTGTTTAATGCTTTCAGAGCTATAGCTGCTGTGCATAACCTGTGCACATTTCAATTCATACTATAACAGAGCAAACACAACCAGTCCAGGGTTTTGAATTTTATTGACAGGCAGTTACAGTTTTATTTATATATAACCTATATGAGACTATTACTGTAATATTGTCTGGTTTATTCAGTACAAACCATACCCATTTTTAATACTGCCAGGTGACATTCTACTCCTTTATATTTATTTGGTATGGATACTATAAGCTAGATTGTTACTCACCAGTCTCGCAACGCAGCCTTTGCAACCTGCTTGCATGGGCTTCCTGGTTCGCAGGCCACTCAGCTGAAAAGAAGATAGAGAGAAACATTTATGCATACCTATCCATCACATACACAGGCTGGACTTTGTTAAATGGTTATTGATATGAATACTTACACATGCCTGGGACATCACCCCTCTGCGTACTTCTTGGATCCATTGGTCCAAGACCTCCCTCTTCCTCCACTTCAAGTCGGCATAGTGGTGCCGGACCTGCTTACCAGTCTGAGGGATGCCAGTGGCACTGGTGAGATCATGGGTGAGACTTTCCCAGGCATCCACTTTGTATTGGGAGCCCTGGTACTGGTCCTGCAGCAGTCTCACATCATGGTTTTTAACAAGTAGTCCTACCATGACCTTGGACTCCTGTATGCCCCAGCACTGCACCCGAAAGGGCATAACCTCTCCATCACCAGACATACTGTCTACAGTGGGGAGCTACAACCGGATATGAGTTGTATTCCCACCTGCGTGGTTTAAATACGGATGATTTCCCACCCTTTGCCATGATTGGATGGTTTTGAATATGCTGAGCTGAGCTAAGCTATGGGCAAACCTGCTTAACTAAGGTTGGCAGTGCTTAAAGGGGCAGATTCAGCACTGCTTACCAGTGGGCAAATCCTCTTAGCTGGGCTACTCATTGCTTACCATTCATATTTAATTACACTCGATAAGCATAGCTGTGCAATGCTTAATATTGCTTAAGTTTTATTTTATAGACTATCAACTGTATGGGATTGATTTATCATTCCTGGCATATTATAATTTTGTTTACCTTCCCTGGCATCCCCCTATATGCTTTCATTACATTTATTCTTGTGTGACTATACTGTATGGGGCACTTGTGTTTATATGGGGGTTTCACATCTTTATTACAATGCCACCTCACATTTGGACCTACTACACTACTCTGGTTAACAAATATATGTTATTTACTATCTAATTATAAGAAAAAAAAAGTATGTACTGCTTTCACATGTAAAATGCAAATTGGCTTTAGTGGAGATCAAACCAGGAACAACTTCTTGCAATGTGAACACTCTAACCACTTTGCTATTTCCGCTTGGCTACGATTTGAAGTATATTCCTATTTAGCTCCTTGTGATGTGTAAGCTAGGCTGAGCAGAGCTGCGCGATGCGCACACCCACTCAGCTACACTTAAACTATATTGCAGACTGAAAAAAAAATAAACAGATGTGTTTTATTTTTTTAATGTAGGGGTATGCACTTTGCTTTCTGCAACATTATCTGTGGGGGGGGGGGCTGTGCTTTTCAAATGGTAATGACATTTGGCATGCTTTGCATTTGAGAGGTATGCTCCACAGACAGTAACAGTGTCCGCCATACCTCTCAACTGTACAGATTTTCACAGAATGTCCAGATTTTTGTTTTATATTTTTGATCCATTTTTCATACAATTGTGGCTTTCTGGCAGATTAGTGGCAAAGCATTAAAGACTGCAGTTAGAAAATAATGACAGACATTTGAGTTTTACACTTCATACCCTTTGGAAAATTCATGCAAATGCGATGCCTGTCATTCTATCAACTTTATAAGTTTGCGTGAGCAATAGTTCATGTTTTTTATGGCTTGGTCCAGATTTCTTCTGAGGGTGAGAGATAATGGTGTCTGCAGACACTCTTGCTCACTTTACATTGCCATATAGCAATTATGGAGTGCAGGAGGTGTGTGTATTGTGAGAGCACTTCTCTCAGATACACTCCTTGCGCTCGTACACAGAACCATGCCTGTATTGGAGGACTGCAGTGCACCTTCATGAATATGCATGGTCCGCTGCTGTGCTGCATAGGAATGATCCCTTCCATGCAAGAATAAGCTATTTTTGCATGGAAGTTTGCTGAATCCCAGGTTATATATTCCCCATTCTATGTAGTGAAAGTTTTAAAACATGAGGAGAATACGTCAAAGATGACTTCCCTGCTTAGTTTAGGAGAAGCATATTGGTGTCAAGTGGGAATGGAAATCAAACCAGAAGCAGACAAAACTCAGGAAACAACTGAATGTGCCAAAAACAAAGAAAGAATATAAGGTGAAAGATCAGATAAGAAGGCAAGAAATGTGAAAAATGCATAAATATAGTTGCAAGTATAGAAAACTCTTGCAACAACCTCATGTTGACCAGGATCGAATGCAGGAATGGTTATGGAGAGGTGAATGTAAACCAAAAGATAAAAGGTTAATAATGGCAGCCCAAGATAGTGGACAACATACATGCTGGTTTACAAAGTCTATTGAATATGTGGGAGAAACAGACAAATGTAAGTTTTGTAAAACAGAATTGGAAACAGTTGCACATTTTACTGTTGGTTGTGATATACTAATTGCAGAAGGACTGTATACTGAAAGGCATAATAATGTGGCAAGACTGTTGCATTGTGGATTGTGCAAACATTATAATATTGAAGTAGCTGAAAAACATTGGAAACATGAGCCATAAAACATTATCGAAAATGATGATGTTTATGTCATGTGGGATCACCCATTACCAACAGTTCAAAAAATAGATGTGAGAAAACCAGATATAGTAGTCCATGAAAAGAAGACAAAAGTAGCCTTAATCACTGAAAATGCTACACCCAGTGACTATAGTGTCTTATGTACAGAGAGACACAGAGACATAAAATACCAGGATATGCAGGCAGAAACAAGGACAATGTGGAAGAATGATACCCAGACAGTTCCAATAATAGCAGGAGCAACTGGTCTTATAAAAAAGAATTTACAATCGTACTTAGATATGTTACTGATACATGCAACTGCATACAGATTGCAGGAGTCATTACTGGGCACATTGTGGGTGCTGTGACAAGCACTTTTGGCTGACATCAAAGACTGAAACTACTGATTTCATGAACTTTAATCATAATTTGACTTAGAAATGGGGTCCATTTTCATCATGGTATTAGAAACCCAAAAGACTTAGAAAAGAGAAATTAAAAAAAAAATAGAGGGATGCTAGCATACCTAGTTCCAGATTGTCCATGGGATTGTGTATGTATAGATTTGTTTCAGTTCAATGAAGTCATGTTTCTCACCTAATGGATTATTATTCTGAGTTCCTTGAAATAACCAGCCTGACTTATACAACATGTGCAAGTGGAATTAGTGTATTAAATTCCACATTTTTGTACAGGAGCTACTTGACATTGTCATATTTGAGAATAGTCTATAACACAAAAGTCAGAAATTTAGAAGATATGTGCATGATTAGGTATTTAAGCATATTATGTTCACTGCACTGATTTGAAGGACAAGTGTTGACATATATCCAAACAGTGAATATCTCATAAAAAGGTGCTGTAGCAAAAACCAAGAGGATTATCAGCTTGCATTTCTGTAATACAGGAGGGCTCCATTGCAGTGACTTAGTCTGTCATCCACCCAGTTATTGAAGAACAGTAAGTTAAAAACAGATGATCTATTTCAGCTACTTTGCTGATGCTTAAAAATTAATATAAGGTAAAAGAAAGTCTGGAAATAATTCAGGAAAGATAGAAAGTATACAATGATTGAAACATTATAGAAGACTATCCCCTAGATTCAGCAAGCCCTGCATGGTGTGCAGAAACAGTGCAGGAGCTCCTTGAGGCAATATGGCTGCCATGTGATCCAGGAATAAGCTGCTGGGACGTGCACGAGCGCTCCTACACTCTTCCTGCATGGACACAGCTCCTGTATGCAAATTACCCCATTTGCAGGTAAACACCATGCAAATGAGGTAAATTTGCAATCCAGGAAGCTGTCAGCTGGCTGTGCAGGACTAGTGTAGATTGCAGAAATGTACTCGGTTAGTAACTGAGTACATTTCTGCAAGCTACAAAACGGAGCCATGACAGCTCCAAATAAAGTGTGTATATTATGTGTAGACCATGCCAATGGCTAAATATATGTCCAATGGCATGGAAAACAGTTGCAAAAGTAAAAAAAATAACTTTTATTTTTTTTTAGCAGATTTCAGCTGTTTAAGCGTAGGGCAGCGGCTCACAAATGGAATTGGGCCGACAATATAAAAAATAACCTGAAATAAGCATTCTAACCAAAATCACTATTTTGCCATTATACTCAATGGCAGGCAGAAGAAAACATGGCCAGTGAATAATGGTTGCTAAGGGGGAAGGCTCAGTGTAGTACCTGTAACTATGTATTAGCAGGCAATCCTATGCAAATGAGGGGAATGATACTGAATCCCAGATTTCCCCTCAATGCTATCCAGCACCCAACAGTGTAAGTGCAGGAATAGCATGGTTCAAGCCTAAGGGTTAGCTGACATCATAGGGGTGTGTGTCAGGCATACTGTAAGCGTATTGGAGCCCTGTGGCTCGGCTTTGCCCTTAGCTTAGCAGAGCTAAGCAAGGGTGTGTGTCTTAGGCTGCCTAGCACTCTTTCATTGCCTAAGCAGGTGTGCACGCTGCACACTGTGTTTTAAAGGAATGAAAAAAGTAAACCAGGAGATAGCAGCTCTGTGCACATTTGAGCACTGTGTTTGCACGGTGCGCCCCTGGGCTTAAACAGGAAGGCAATGGGAAGGGAACACAGCAGTAGGAAGGTAATCAAGGAGAAATAGCATAGCTTGCAGGTGAAATGTATCAGAATCAGCCAATTACACAGGCAGCAGCCCAGCCCAGACCACTACTATAAACTACGCAAACACCTTTCCCTATGGTTTTTCCCACATACTGTACACCACCGGTGTATACAAGCGTGGAAATTTTAACAAAGAAAAACAACAAAATGCTAGGGGCTGCAGCAGCTATCATACATCAACATGTGGAAGAGGATGAGGGTGGTGAGTATGAGAATGCTGTTGACCAACCCACAGTGAGGAGATGGAGAAGAGTGTACAGACCAATGGTAACCTACCAAGGGCTACATGAGCTGGAGATAGTGGAGCACTATAGGGTGGACAGGGACCTCCTACAGCAAATTGTTGAGCTGTGCCCGCCACACCTGACACACAGAACTAACAGAGGGGAATCCATCCCAGTGGATACCAAGGTATGTGTAGGCCTAAGAATACTAGCTACAGGTACCTTCCAATGACAAACTGGGGATATCATGGAGGTCTCACAGACATCGACATCCAGCGTACTCCACCAGTTCCTGGATGCCATATCAGTACATGCCGGTGAGCATGTATATTTTGCCAACACCCATGAGGTGTTGGCCAGCAATATGCTTCTTTTCCACCAAATAGCAGAATACCCTGAGGTAGTGGATGCTGTAAACTGCATGCACATATGCATCAAATCACCACCCAGTGAGCAGGATAGGGTCTACATCAACCGCAAGGGCTTCCCCTCCATCAACTGCCAGGTCATGTATGATGTCCAGGGCATTATAATGAATGTATGTGCTGGCTGGCCTGGAAGCTATCATGACTCCCACATCTGGCATCTGATGCAGCTATACCAGAGATTTGCCAATGGGGGCATCCCTTATGGTCACCTAGTGGGGGATGCTGGTTACGCACTGGAGCTGTGGCTGATGCTACCCATCAGAAATGCACACACACCCGAACAAGAACTCCATAATGATGCACATGCACAGACCAGAATTATAATAGAGCATTTTTTGAGATGCTCAAGTCATGGTTCTGGTGCCTGGACACATCTGTTGGAGCCTTGCAGTACTCACCAGCTACATGTACTCAAATTGTCATTGTATGTGCCATGCTACACAATATGACCCTGCAGAAACAGCTGCAGCAGGAACAGCATGGGGCAGGGCCACACAGTGCCCACCCACCATTGCCAAGGCCTGCACAGAGTGACTTGGAGGTGGAACAAACTGAGCCTGCCCCAGTAGGCAGAAGGAGGCGTGCCCAGTATGGCCTGGTCTTGGCAGAGGCAATGCATAGCACATACACTGACACAGAAGGGACCCAGGAAATGATACCTCTGTCTGACTCGCACATACAGTAAAAGGGATGCCAAACATGATACTACCTGTGCTCAACCATGTATAGGTAGTGTACTATGTGCATCTGACATAGGCAGCCCTCCAGCACCATCCTTAATACTGGCACAGCCACAAGGTAAGTCACTCTTCCTACCAATTGCCGAATGGAGTAGTGTGTGTTATTACTTGTATCTATGGTATGGATATGAGCATGCAAGGTAATCAGGTGGCTGAATGGGATGCCAGCAGATAGTAGACACTTACAGTGACAGCATGAGATCTGTAACAAATACTGGTGTCACCACAGTAGCCAGTACTACACATGGTGACAAAACCCACTTCAGGAAATGTGCTGGGCCACATGTGTGTCCATATGACACAAACTTGCCAGTCAGGGAGGCTCACATACTCAACAACAGTCTCAGCCAGCAGGACAGGTGTAGACAAACAAAGGCTGTGCTAAGGCCTCTGATTGATGGCTATGGGTAACCCCCAGGCCTACACAGACAGACTACAACAGGTCTGGCAGTGGGATGTTAGTTCTGAAGGGTAAGAAGTCAGAAACTGAAATGTAGGTCAATCAAACCTAAGACCTGTAGTACACTGATATGCCTCTAGTCAGCATGATAGGTTAGAATACAGACTGAAATGGAGTATCTGACATATCAGTACAGTCATAGCAAATGTGTACAAATGTCAGGTGTGCCCCCCCAATCCTATGTATAAATGTAGTAACAGTCAGGTGTGCCCCCCAATCCTATGTAGAAATGTAGTAACAGTCAGGTGTGCCCTTCCATTCCTATGTAGACACGTAGTAACACACAGGTGTGTCTCCCAATCCTATGTAGAAATGTAGTAACAGTCAGGTGTGCTCCCCAATCTGATGTAGAAATGTAGTAACAGGTTTGACCCTCCAAATCCTATGTAGAAATGTAGTAACAGTCAGGTGTGCCCCCCATTCCTATGTAGACACGTAGTGACACACAGGTTTGTCCCTCCAGTCCTATGTAGAAATGTAGAAACTGTCAAGTGTGCCCCCCAGTCCTATGTAGACACATAGTAACACACAGGTGTGTCCCCAATCCTACGTAGAAATGTAGTAACATATGTGTAGGTATAATAACAGTGGAGCACAGATTACCTGACCTGGCCAAGGTATCAGGATAGATTGTAGCATGTCTATAATATGCAGGTCTGCATGTGTTAGGTTGGTGTGTGTTGCATATTGTGTGAGAGTGGTCAGTATGTATGCATAGTGAGGTTTGTCCTGGTGGCCATTGCCCAGTACTGCCGATGACAGGGCCAAGTCCTCACAACTGCAGTGCCAAACACAACGCTTCCCAGTACAACACATTCTAGCAGTAAGCTATTGCAAATGTGTGTCACCATCTGAAAGATGGACATGGCATGACTGTCGGGCCAGATATACAAGCAGTACACAGAGGGAAGTACCCCAGACCAACAGTGTATAATATGTATCTGTCAAATGGACACACCCTTGGAATTGTACATACAGGTTTGCAGCATGTTATCTGGGCTTATAGTAGGGAATACCAATGTCATCTGGCCAAACACTGGCAGACCACAAAGGTCATAGGAATGATGTATTGAGAAACAGCTAATGTCCCTGCACAAGCCAGCATAAGTTGAATGTCCCATGCATATCTGTGAGTCAGATGCAAGTAGTGTCCATAGCACACATGCACCCAGCTCACCTAACCACCAACCACAGGTACCTCCCCAGTCTTATCCCTGCTGTTGGGAATGAGTACAATATGACCCCCACCTGTGTATGGCAATAGCAAAAAAATTCAGCATGCAGAGCAGGTGTCCCATGCAGGTGTGTCCCTAGCTGTAAGTAGCACTCTGCCAGCATCCACACCACTGGATAAATATTGACAGAAAGTATTGGCATGACCACCTAGAACACCTACCCTGTCACCCCAGGGGAATATACTGTATTGTAGTCTGGGACTGTAGGACTGACAGAATGAAATGGCCTGCTACAGCTGGCCTGCATCACTACCGAATGGCCTACAGTCCTCTGCCAAAGGCCTGTGTCTCACCCGTACTGCCAATGTATGTTATGTCATGGACTCCCAAATAACAACATAACAGAATCCACAGAACCCATATGGAAGGCCATGTGGATAAACCACAGTAACATATCCACCATGTCCTACTGCATGAACTGTGGACCAACACAAATATATTGCTGTGATGAGGTGATAACTATAGGGAAAGTATCAAAGAATGTTTGCATAATGTATGGAAGAGGATAGAATAATAGATTGGGGGGGGTGGGAGCATGGGCAACATGGAGTGTGTAAAGTCCGAAACACAACCGTGTGCACATACTACCCCTGGCTGCAAACACAAGAATGGGTGTCTACAAACCTGCTCGTAAACCACAATATGTAGGAGTAATGTCCTGAATTATGACCCCTGCCTCTGGGTAACCTGTGTGAATCTGTATAGACCACACTACTGGACACAGCTGCATTCACCCTGTGTTCCCCAGGATATCACTGCAAGCAAATATGTATACCTGACAGTACTTGATGACATAAAACATCACAGTGTAAAACAGTACATGTGTCTGAATATCTCTACTAACACCAGGACCATGTAGCAGAAGCAGCACAGACACAATTACCTACAGTAACCCACTATCCTTTGCCCATTTTGACCCCATATTGTCAACTGATCTACAGACATCCTGCAGAAACAGTTTGCTAGCTGTAGGTGTAGAACAGAAATGTCTGCACTGGAGTACAATCTACCTGGAATGGATTCACACATTCAGTACAGAAGATCATACTGGGCATGCTCCCACACTTAGAGAAATGAAGGCAATGTCTGGCAACAACAGTGGACCATACATATATGACGGTTGCAGATGTTAGTGCATACACTCCTCAGTATGCACCAGTCATGCTTTGCACAGACATTGGATAGGCATACACACATATATTCAAGGACAGCACACTATAATATGCCAAAAGTACACATACATAGATGTGTGGAAGAGAGTGGCAGTGACAAAGAGCCTTTCATCATGAGGCCTGTCCCACCCAGCACACAGCCTATTGGCTACAACCACATGATGTGTAAATGTCAGTTACCGTAGATACTTGCCTCTGGAATCCTTCAGCATTATAGACTCTGTTTATAGACTCTGTGGTGCTAGTGCTAACTGTGCAACATGACTGTACAAGGCAGTAGTCATCTAACAGTTGTATACACATACCAGTGGAATATAAACCTATGTGGACCTGAGTGTGGTGTGTCAGCCTCTAGATGAATGGGATAAGGCCCATGCACACTCACTGCCCTCCCCATTGCCCTATTATGGCAAGACTGCTGATGTCTTCACCTTGACGTACACCTTTGGGGACATAGTAGCCCATTAATCTCCGTGGCACATCCTATAACTGTGTAATGCTGTAGTGTGATGTACCAGTTAGAAAAAAATAAAAAGAAAGCACTGGATGCACTCAGATTCTTTTATTAAAAATTACAATTTTTAATAAAAGAGTCTTAGTGTATCCAGTGCGTTCTTTTTATTTTTTGGAATTGGCTTGGATATTGAGTGCTGGTTAATAATCAGCTTATCGGTTTGTTCTGGATGTGATGTACTAGTTAGGTAGGCATTCTAATCCCCAATGTGGCAACTGTGTGTGTGTGTTTGTCTGTGTAGGGATCAATGCCTTTTAGGCTAGTCACACTAACTACAATTTCAAATGCTTTACTTTGGCATTCCTGCTGATGTCATTCACTTTGAAATACACCTTTGGGGAAGAAGGAGCCTAGTGATCTCTGTGGCATGTCCTATAACTGCGTAATGCTGTAGTATAATGTGCTACCTTAGGTAGGAGTCCTAACCCCAGACATGGCAAATGTGAGTGTGTTTGTCTGTGTAGGGATCAATGCTTTTTAGGCTAGTCACACTCACTACAATTTCAAATGCCCTATTTTGGCATGCCTGCAGATGTCATTCACTTTGAAATACATCTTTGGGGAAGAAGTAATCCAGTGATCTCCGTGGTGTGTCCTGTAAGAGCGTAATGTTGTAGTGTGATAAAACGTTAGGTAGGAGTTGTATTCCCAGACATGGCAAGTGTGGATATTTGTGTGTGTGTTAGTTTATCTGTGTAAGGTGCAATGCTTTTGAGGCCATTCACAGTCAATACAACCTCCATTGTCCTACTCTGGATAGCCTGCTGATGTCATTCACTTTGAAATACACCTTTGGGGAACAGGTAGCCCTCTAATCTCCATGGTATGTTCTATAACTGCTAATGCTGTAGTGTGATAAACTTGTTAGCTAAGAGTTCTATTCCCAGACATGACAAGTGTGGATGTTTGTCTGTGTAGGGATCAATGCTTTTGAGGCCATGCATATTCACTAAAACCTCCATTGCCTTACTTTGGCAAGCCAGCTGATGTCATTCACTTTGAAATATGCCCTTGGGGAAGTAGCAGCCCAGTAATCTCCATGGTGCATCCTATGACAGTGTAATGCTGTAGTGTGATATAGTAGTTCGGTAGGGGTTCTATTCCCGACGTGGATGTGTGTGTGTTTGTTTATCTGTGTAGGGAGCAATGCTTTTGAGGCCATTCACAGTCAATACAACCTCCATTGCCCTACTTTGGCAAGCCTGCTGATGTCATTCACTTTGAACTACACCTTTGGGGAATGAGAAGCCCAGTAATCTCTATAGTGCATCCTATAACAGCGTAATGCTATAATGTGTTATACTAAGTTGGTAGGGGTTCTATTCCCAGGCAAGTTTGAATTTTTTTCTGTGTAGGGATCAATGCTTTTGAGGCCATTTAGAGTCAATACAACCTCCATTGCCCTACTTTGGCAAGCCTGATTATGTCATTCACTTTTGAAATGCACCTTTGGGGAAAGAGTAACCTAATAATTTCTGTGGCGTGTCCTTTAACTGTGTAATGCTGTAGTGTGATAAACTAGTTAGGTAAGAGTTCTATTCACAGACATGACAAGTGTGGGTGTTTGTTTGTGTAGGGTGCAATGCTTTTGAGGCCATTCACAGTCAATACAGCCTCCATTGCCCTTCTTTGGCAAGCCTGCTGATGTCATTCACCTTGAAATATACCTTTGGGAAAAACGTAACCCAGTAATCTCCATCATGTGTGCTATAACTGCGTAATGCTGTAGTGTGATGTACTAGTTAGGTAGGTGTTCCAATCCCAGACATGGCAACTGTGAGACTTGGGGTGTGTGTGTTTATCATTTGTATTCTGTGTGGAGGTAGCTGTGAGTGTGTAACAACTGGACTCACTGTGGAGTGGGTTTTGCAAATTTTTCATATGGTGGGCCTATTATATGTCACAATGTCCACCTTACAAGGATAACAGATGTCAAACAGCAGAGGCTGGGGTTGCCAATCCAAACACCTACATGTGAAATCAAGGCCTGGTGAACAAATTAGGCAACCCTTGTATTACCCAGAGAACACTCTCAACCCATGTCTCATACACAAACACACTTGCCTAAGCAACAACCGCTTGTTGGTAGTTCCCTGCATATTGCCCACAGATAGTAACCATGTTATGATGGCAGCGGACTACAGAGGGCATGGCACCCTGTCCCATCACTACAATAGGCACATAATTTCAGACAGTGCACCTTCTCTATCTTCCTCACTGGATGCCTGCAACAACTGTAGTACCATCAAATGTGACCCAAAAAGGACATACCATGCTTTAAACACATGTCCTGTATGGACAGATGCCACTGACAGCAGGGAATACCTGTATCATGCTGTCAATGTAGGTGCAGGGTCAACCTGGTGTCCATTGCCAGCTCCCACCACATGAGGCCAGGACTGGCACATCTGATAATAACAATCTGTGTACACAACATCGCCCAGACACCCCAGGTACAATTCCACATGTCACAGAACATGCATGTGGGATGTGTGCACATCCAAGACACCGTCCATGTCATGGACTATAGAACACATACATGGCAAGTATTGCACAGCACTGACCACCCACTATAGTAACCCAGATGACTGGATGGTGAATACAATACCCACTTGTGTGGACCAATCCAGACACTACACCCCTGAGACACACTGCAGACCATTTTTATGTAGCCTGATGCCAAGGTATACCCTTCACCTAGCCTTGTACAGCCTTCTGGTACAGTCAACCACTACATACCTGTGAAGCAATGCACCCATGCATGTCAGTACTGGCACCCTGTGTCTGTGTGTGTGTGTGGAGTATAATGATTTCGACCCCATTCATACTCACTACAACTCTCATTGGCCTACTGAAGCATGCCTTCTGATGTCAGACACCTTCACATACCCTTTACCCATATATCATCTGGATAACCCCCATGGTGCATGTGATACCTGCATATTACTGTATTGTCGCAAACTAGCTAGTTAGGAAGTGTATTCCTGACCCTGCCAACTGTGATAATGTGTGTGAGTTCCTGACAGAGTGTGGCTTTGTCGACATTGACACCTTTTCATGTGGACAGGTACGTGTACTACACCTACCTTATCACTCCTATATCACTGTTGCAGATGTCACTCACCATCAGATATACCTTTGGACAGTTGCCCAAAGAATAAGCTTCGTGGCACATGCAATAACTGCATAGACATGTGATAGCAATGCATAGTAAGTCAGTGGTTTGAAACCCTATACTGGTAAATGTATGACACAAGCATGCTTAGGTTTTACTCTCCCAGCCCCTCCCTGACTTACTTTGTCTCTGTCTGTCTCTCTCACTCCCTCTCTGGTGGATGTGGAGAAGTACACCTGCTTTGCTTAGGCAGCAGCTTGTGTTTTGTAAGTGATGCTCATGATCAGCTGATGGCCTCTGCACGAATTGCAGTTCCCCTCTAGCTGATTGTATGTGGAACAGCTGTGGTAACTTTCCCATAGTCAATTGCATGGAAACACACTCCAATATCTAGGAACATCAGGTGGATGTTGGGCCTTTTCATTCAACATGAGCAGGACTTCATGTTGGTGTTTGGCAAACAGCATCACAGATGGTATTTGGATTTACCTCTAACAACATACACTGTGGAGACAGGCCAACAAACAGGAGGGGATGTGCCAGGCATGACTACAGAATGTAAGTGTTTCTCTTCTGCATTTGGAGTAATATTGGTTTAACAAGGTGTGTGTGGATATGGCTGGCCTACATGATTTAATACCTGTCATGACAGTGTTATGTGTTTGAGGAAACTCCCACCTGTAGGATTATCTGCAGACTCGGCAGTAATTGGAGTCTTATGTTTCTTGTGTTACTCACAGATCATCTATCTTAGAACTGCAGAAGCATAGTCTGAGGATTGCAGTCAGTACATGGTGACAGCCATGAGAGTTACTGACTTCATATCCCTCATAGGACATATGTCACAACAAACCCTGTTACGACAGTAAATGTATGAGGGTATCACAGCAACATACCGATATTGACCCAGTGTTTGTGGCTCCAGCCACAAGTCTGTCAACCTTTGTACATATGTCATGCAGTAAGAGGTGCATATGTTCTGTACACCGTTAGTTATTGACATCATACCTGACAACAAGTCTGTCAGATATCAGACTGCTAGACATGTTATGTATAGTAGAGGTTATTTCTGAAGACATAACCTGAGAATTCTGTGGTTGTGTGTACAGTACTGGGGACTGTGTACTTATGGTGATTGTCAACAGTATGTGTATTGCGAATATGTACCTTGGCCTGTGCACAGACTGTGGTAGATGCCATTGTTCTTCGTCCTGTTCTATCTGATGTTACATGCTGCTCCATCATATGGTACCCTATCGGCTCACATGTCTGTAGGGCCAAACACACATGTGACCCATACCACAGACAGGTATCGGACCACACTGTGTAGTGACCCAGTTTATGTAGGGTTAGTGTGTGAGTGACACATATGAGGATGGTGTTTAGCAGACAGTCCATATAGTGTCATATTAAGCTTGTGCACCATATGTGGCTGTGGCTGTGTTCACAGTGGTTGTGGGTATGCACTTTCTCACAGGTGTCTGTTACTCTGTGTTGTGACGTGCCTGTAGAGCCTGCTATATTTGCAGGTACATCTGTATTCTCCCATACAAAATGTAGTCCAGTGTTATGGCAGTCTGTCTGTGGTTTGCACAGTGCTTTGTTACATGCCTAGCAGCTTAGTGTAATTACCCAGTGTGCTGTTATGTCCAGATATTTACAAGACATACTGCTGCCTGGCCACCATAACTGCTGTGTATTTCTGACAAAGCAGTGGTATTCTGTACAGATGTATGTCACTAACTACTGGGTAGTATGTGGACATATGACCTCTGCACCACCAGGTATCATGTGTCAGGCCAGACAGGCGTGTGTGAATGCATTAACTATGTGGGCATATGTAATCCAGTATTTACGTGATATACCCATGTACATGGCTGTTAACATCCACATTGTCAGGCTTGGTCCACATATCTCACACAAAGGGGAACTGTGTACATCTTGGGACTGACCACAAAGTGCCAGACTGTCCACATATATTGGTCATATCTCTGCTGTAGTCCACAGGATGATTACTGTGCTATCAGTGATACTGTACTATCATGTCCTTAGGATGTCTGTCAGTAACCGATGGCATACATGTCAAAAGCAGATGTGACCTCCCACACACAACATGTCTGTTAAGACAATCCCTATTACAGCAGCAACAGTCTACATATATACCTGCAATACATACATGACATCCCCTTGCACTAAGAGGTTGAGACTATTGGTGCTGAGGTAGGACTCCACTCCATTTTCTGGACATATGGTAAATATATATATATATATATATATATATATATATATATATACATATATATATATATATATATATATATATATATATATATATATATATATATATATATATGTATGTATATATAGACATATACGTATCTACATACATATGTATATATATATCCACATATGTATGTAGATACATATGTGTATATATATATATATATCCACATATGTATCTACATACATATGTGGATATATATATATATATATATATATATATATATATATATATATATATATATATATATATATATATACATATATATATATATATATATATGTGTGTGTGTGTATATATATATATATATATATATATATATATATATACATATACACAACTATATATGTCTACCCATATACAGATATATAGATATATATGCACATATAGTTATATATATATGTATATCTACATATGTATATGTATATATCCATATCTTTGTCATGTGTACACATTGCTGTTGTGTATACTTTCCCAGATGTATCACAACGTATGCATCTAATATGTATATTTTGTGTTGTGTCCTATATGTGCCAGTTATAACACAGCTGGGCAGACATGTCAGTGTCAGTCAAGCATAGGTTGCCTGTACATATCCAAGCTGGATACCTGCCATCTGCACACCTGCACAGGGACTGACAAACATCATCTTGGAAACTAACTATGCAGTAGGATGAATGTGTCAACAGACAGATGTCTGACACCAATATGTATGCCATTACTACATGTTGGAAGCCCTCACTGACATGTGCTGTACAGACAGTAGTCTACAGTTACTTTCCACATGCCAGATCATAATTCAGTAGGGGATATATACTATGAAACAGCTCATACACCAGAAACATGACAGTAAGGCCTCAGAGTCCAGTTATGCCTGTAGGGGTGCTTATTGCCAGTACTACATTTAGCAATCTACTCTTGCCTGGGAAAGCACTGTCAACAGTAGTAATGGCATAATACACTACATGCCAGTGTGACAGCATGTAACCTGGGTTACTACCCTTTTATGTAACACATTCACATGGATAAGAGTTATGTACAGGTCTTATATACTTGAGTGTCCCAGACATGACACTCACACCCCTTGCTACTGTAATGACGGTACATGGCATTACACACACTTATAACAGATGTCATTACCCTGCTATGTTATCAGACTGGGAGGTGAGCACTGGTTACCAGGGAAGAGCCTTGCTTCGCAGGTGTCATCATTGCTGCAATATAATAGCTGAGCACATTTGTGCACTGGAAAGCAAAGCCTACATAGCGTAAGTGCCTGCACTTTTAACCGTACCTTAGCTTCACGCAAACTCACGCAAACCTGCTTAAAGCTGCTCAAAAGTGCCTTAACTACTCTGTATCCAGCAGCCCTTGTTCTGCCCAGCAACAAAATAAACAGCCTGGGCAGGTATTGCAACCAGGACCCTCTACACCATAGTCACAACAGTTAGCCACTGCACCATAACAGCTATGAAGACAGTTGTTTTTCAAATATATCTGTCAGTACACATACTGAATTGTATTGAACAATTGTTGTGACTTCCACAACTGTGTAGTACTTGTTAGTGATATTACTGTTGCATCACATATGTTGTTATACCTAAATATACACATATTAGATGCATACTGTGTGATACATCTGGGAAAGTATACACAACAGCAATGTGTACACATGACAAAGATATGGATATATGCATATACATATGTAGATATACATATATATTCATATATATGTAGTTCGACATATCTGTATAGTGCATCATATATATTGCCATTTATAGATCTCTCTCTCTCTCTCTCTCTCTATATATATATATATATATATATATATATATATGTGTGTGTGTGCACATCCTATATGTACAGATATACCTATTTATGTCGATATATATGTAGATATTTATAACTATATGTGCATACATATCTAAACAGATATACATATTTATGTCGATATATATGTAGATATCCATAACCATATGTGCATATATATCTATATATCTGTATATGTGTAGACATATATAGTTGTGTATATGTATATATATATATATATATATATATATATATATACATAAAAAAACACACATATACACACACACACACACACACACACACACATATATATATATATATATATATATATATATATATATATATATATATACATATACACAACTATATATGTCTACCCATATACAGATGTATAGATATATATGCACATATAGTCATATAGTTATGGATATCTACATATATATCGACATAAATATGTATATCTGTTTAGATATGTATGCACATATAGTTATAAATATCTACATATATATCGACATAAATAGGTATATCTGTACATATAGGATGTGCACACACACACACACACACACACACACACACACACACACACACACACACATATATATATATATATATATATAGAGAGAGAGATCTATAAATGGCAATATATATGATGCACTATACAGATATGTCGAACTACATATATATGAATATATATGTATATCTACATATGTATATGTATATATCCATATCTTTGTCATGTGTACACATTGCTGTTGTGTATACTTTCCCAGATGTATCACACCGTATGCATCTAATATGTGTATATTTAGGTATAACAACATATGTGATGCAACAGTAATATCACTAACAAGTACTACACAGTTGTGGAAGTCACAACAATTGTTCAATACAATTCAGTATGTGTACTGACAGATATATTTGAAAAACAACTGTCTTTATAGCTGTTATGGTGCAGTGGCTAACTGTTGTGACTATGGTGCAGAGGGTCCTGGTTGCAATACCTGCCCAGGCAGTTTATTTTGTTGCTGGGCAGAACAAGGGCTGCTGGATACAGAGTAGTTAAGGCACTTTTGAGCAGCTTTAAGCAGGTTTGCGTGAGTTTGCGTGAAGCTAAGGTACGGTTAAAAGTACGGGCACTTACGCTATGTAGGCTTCGCTTTCCAGTCCACAAATGTGCTCAGCTATTATATTGCAGCAATGCTGACACCTGCGAAGCATACTCTTCCCTGGTAACCAGTGCTCACCTCCCAGTCTGATAACATAGCAGGGTAATGACATCTGTAATAAGTGTATGTAATGCCATGTACCGTCATTACAGTAGCAAGGGGTGTGAGTGTCATGTCTGGGACACTCAAGTATATAAGACCTGTACATAACTCTTATCCATGTGAATGTGTTACATAAAAGGGTAGTAACCCAGGTTACATGCTGTCACACTGGCATGTAGTATATTATGCCATTACTACTGTTGACAGTGCTTTCCCAGGCAAGAGTAGATTGCTAAATGTAGTACTGGCAACAAGCACCCCTACAGGCATAACTGGACTCTGAGGCCTTACTGTCATGTTTCTGGTGTATGAGCTGTTTCATAGTATATATCCCCTACTGAATTATGATCTGGCATGTGAAAAGTAACTGTAGATTACTGTCTGTACAGCACATGTCAGTGAGGGCTTCCAACATGTAGTAATGGCATACATATTGGTGTCAGACATCTGTCTGTTGACACATTCATCCTACTGCATAGTTAGTTGCCAAGATGATGTTTGTCAGTCCCTGTGCAGATGTGCAGATGGCAGGTATCCAGCTTGGATATGTACAGGCAACCTATGCTTGACTGACACTGACATGTCTGCCCAGCTGTGTTATAACTGGCACATATAGGACACAACACCATGTATGCACCACATGCCATGGGTACCTCCACTACACTAACACAGTCAACAGAACATGCTTGGGTACAGGTCTCCATCACAGACACTAACCATGTGTTGTAATACATGTTGCATACATGTCAACTGGATCATCTCAGTGGCCATTTGCAGAAGGCACCCAGAGGATTGGCTGATGCATGTCACTCTCACCCTGAGGGTAACCCCAGTGGTATCTGTCAATAGATTGCCTGCTGGCACATGCCATGTGGCATGATACCACTGTACACACATCCCCTACACTTCCCATCTCTCCATGGACAATAGCTAGGTACATACCTATGACTACCTGCAGCGATGCACCCCAGTACTGACAAATGTGTACGTGTGAATTACTGAGGATATCAGTGTCTGTGTGTTAGTACACCTGTAGATTGGGAATACCATGAGGGCCTTCACACCCACTGCAACACTCATTGCCATAGTTAGATGTGGCTGCTGCTGTACCAGACATTACATGTACCCTGTTATGCTCCTCTCCCTAATGGCCACATGAGCCTTGCAGTACCAGCACAACAGTGTTGTACAAATGGGTTGATAGTCATGGGATACCCATTGAGTTCTGGCAAGTGTGTGTATGTGTGGATGTGTGTATATCTGTAGGGTACAGTATTCTGAGGCCACATACTCCTATTACAATATGCCTCACCACACAGTATTACAGATAGTGATGTTGCTGCCCATAGATGAAGCATGACAGTGCATCACCCTACTATGTCCGTGGCATGTGCATTAGATGCATATCCTTGTAGTACCACTGTTGGGATGGACAGTGGGTTGTATTTCAGTCATGGGCAATGTGTGATGGTGGGTATGTCAGAGTCTCATCTTGGGTTCCAGTGTGTATAATATCCACTGCAGGGTGTGGGTGCTGTGTACTCTGTCATTACACCATGGTACCCCCGGAACATGTACCATATACCATTGTATGGTGACCACTGTCACCATCAACAATACAGGTAACTGATAACACAATCCAACCCAGTTATGCATGTGCTGTGAGCATCCTACCTGTAACACCTTGGACACACTGACAGGTTAGTTAGTACTGATAGGCCCAGGTCTCTTGGATGTGTGTTTGCCTGTTATGTGTCTGTTAATGTGTATATGATGATATGTCACACTATGTATTGTCCATATACAACCATTACATCCCCCATTACCATACTGTACATGTCTGAGGATGTTCTGCATGTAACATGTAACCTGGGACACACCTCATCCTAAACGCTATGGGGTGTGTGCAATGAAAGCCACACACATCAGTAGCACTACATACCTAGGTAGGGGTCTAGTCCCAGTGTCGCCAAGTAAGAGTATGCGTGTATGTGGATGGATCTACATCAGGTTGCTGATTATACATGTCCCAGTGGGTCACCTGCCCACGTGGCACAGGCAGTAACTATTATACAGACCTGGGACATGTGTTTAACTGTACCCAGGATATGTCACAGCCATGGTGTCACCACAGTGCCATACCCCTTGTGGCATATGACTGCAGACCATCCTCCTGCTGACACTTGTATGCCTACAACACAAATGGATAACATTATAAAGACCCCAATCACTCTGTGTTACTAACAGCTATATTGCATCATGGCTGGACAGCTACACTACCTGGCGTATGCATTAAACATTACTGCTAACAACATGTTACACAGCAGTACATTGGTACACTGTTGTATAGTCACTGTATGCATCAAAACCATATTAGCCTGTCCCTCCATCGATGTTATGGGCGATAGGGATGTGGCACAGGTATCATCATATGCACAGGGTGTGTTGTTGGTTTGCCAGAGACTGAGGGTGGGCCATACGTTTGACACCATGTGTGTGGGTGAGGGGTGTAATTAGCTAAAATGGGCGTAGTGATGTGGTGTGTGTAGGTATGGGGTTGCCCTAGGTGTATTTGTATACTGTGTGGGTATGCATGCACACAGTTCTGCCATGTGGCTGCCCTGTACAGGTGTTTCTTGGACAGCTGAAGACCATACCTGACAGAGTATGCAGTTCACCACCTCCGGCCATGGACACAAGGACTGTGCCTGCCAGGGGTTCCATGGGCACGTCCAGGTACAGGCCTCAATGTGCTACTCTCCCCTGATGCTGACAGATGTTCGATGGAACCAGGTCCCTCCTAGGACTGGCCAGGGCCATGTGCACATGGCCTACTGTGGTGTGGATAGCACCTGCCCTGCAGTGCTGGGGCTGGTACTGCCACTACGGGAGCACCTTGGTGTCCTAACACATCCATATTGACCACCAGCTGTTGATGTTGCTGGCCTACATCCACACGGCTATTGCCCCACTCCCACCACATGTTCGAGCACGGACAATCCATGGTCAATGAAGCCCACCATCTCATCCAACTGTCTATCTATTACCTTGGTATAATCACGGAGGGCCACCTGTAAGTTCATGGAAGTTGTCACTTACAGATGAGAGAGCAGCCCTCTGCAGCCTCAGGCCTTGTCTGGTGTACAGTTCCATACGTTCCTGTGCCCCCATGACAGTCTGAAACATGTGCCTGGTGATACCAGTTGTGACACTTCTGCCAGGGGCATGATGACTAGTGGCCCTCCCATGAGCACCCCAGTACATCTGCCTATGTGGTGCCCTGCCAGACATCTGGCTATGCCTGCTGTGACCAGACACAGTAGGCATTGATACCACACTCTCCTGTGCACTGCCACCAACTGCCAACTGTTCCTCTGCTATGGTCACTGGTGATGGGGTATGTATAGGCACTGTAACTTTGTGTGGGATTGGGGTGGCTAACAGGGGGATGTCAAATGATGGCGCAGTTTCAGCCTCTGACAACCTCGCCTGTGCCTCAACAGTCCTATCATCATCTTCGGTGTCTGTATGGACACCAACATCAGACTGCATGAAGGAAGGTCCCTGACCCACCTCGCCACTTGTGGGAGAAAACAAGAAATGCACTTTAAGACCTGTACGGCATTGCATAACAGTACACACACACACACACACACACACACACACACACACACACACACACACACACACACACACACACACACACACACACACACACACACCCTGAAATTCCACCATGATACCTACCTGTCCCTGAGTTTACAGACAGTCCAGCATTTATTTACGTAAGTTCCCCATCCTGCATCACACTTAGTAACATATACTCATTAATACCACTCATTAACGTATCATTCCTCTTAATGCCTAGACAAGTGATCACAACACGTTACTCCATTACCTCCTTGACTTGAGTGGAATAGGTTTTACAAGGCCTCACTGCTGTCCAGACATAGTGAGCATGGCTCCCATATGTTAGGGGCTAATAAGTTCACTCCATAATGTCACGCACTGGAGTGTCATACATAACTATTGTTCAGTACATGCCAGATCTACTGCTCAATTAACTTATCATATAGACAACAGTAATATATGGATATACTCACTGGTGTTGTCTAGTAATTCCCCAATGCACCTGTAGTGCTGCATACATGGGTAGTCATTCACCTTTCTGGTGATTGTATTATTAAGGGTATACCTGGTGTCTACTTTCCCTCCCAATGCATGTTCCATGCTACAGACCTTATTATACTATAAGCTGTCCTGTGATTACATATCAGACAAGTATTCCTGGTGTTTCATGTGTCAGTCCATGTTCATGTACTGCACAATCCCAAAGGGAAGTACTTCCGTATGAACAACCCCACAATCACACATGTGCATATATGGACACCCACACAAACACATGCACATACACATCCTACATGCATCAACCCCCCTCCACTCCACCAGATTGCACTTAAAAAATAACCCCCCCCCCCACACACACACACACAAACACACACACACTCATACAGTTGAGGTTGCACAAAGATAGCACACACAGTCCTCCCATTATCCATCTGTCAACATGCATAACATATGGTACTCAACAGCATGCAGTGCAGCTATAGTCAATTCATGCTAGCAACAGTATACATGCGTGTGATGCATGGGCTGTGTTAGTACATGATGCCCCTTCCCCTGGAAAACTCTGCACCCATATACACAGTATTGCTGTGCACCTGTTCTGTACCCTGCTATGAACTGTGCACCATACCTCACAGGTGTACAAACCATCGTTGAATGTGCATTACTGTGTCAGTTATGTCTGTTCTAATGCTCACAGCCCTTATGTGTTTGTCCGACACATATCTGGGATGATATGTGGACAGATGTCATTTGTGAATGCCTGATGTCTGGTTTACAGATCTCAACATTAGTGGTGCATGTATGACCAATACGATACTATTACACTGACAACCATCAAACCTTACCATGGCTATGGGGAGTGTACACATCCTTATTTATACAATGCACTCTTCCTTGATATGCCATGGGACCACATCACCGCATATATTAACATTACATGAGCCTGATATGTGACATATGTCCTGTACATTCACATGCAGTATCTAACAAATGTGTTAGTTGTGCAGATGCTGACCGTGATGCATACACTCCGTGGGTGCATATGTGTGCACACCCTTATTATGACGGTTTGTTGCACCTATTGTTATGTGTACTACAGCAGTCACTATTCCTGGCAGGGGTATACTAGCATGGGACATCTGCATTTGTCAGTATATGGTCAGTCTGCTGTACACGTCCCCCAACTCTGCATGATTGCAAGGTCAACTCATGTGCACATCCCTTGGGGTTCACACACTGCCATCACTATTGCTGTGGAGTTAGGGTTATGTCTGCCACACGTCCTGAACCTGACTGTGTGCAGATAGAGCCATTCGTAGCATCCTTAGGATCCCTGCTGCAGTGCACTGGTGTGTCATGATAACACACCCTCCCCACCTTCAGCCTTTTTGCAGATGCTTGACAACTATGACCTACACATGTGTGCCAGTTTGCAGTGTCCCAAACACTGAACACCACATGTAACAGCCTAGTCCCAGCTAATGACTGGCAAACATACAGATGTACACTGGCACAGGCACAGTACATATGGGGATGGTGGGCCTGAGGTGGAGTGTGACATTGGTTGTGCAGCTCCTGTATCTTACATGATACTGTCTGTAGGTTTCCAACATGGTCATAGTACACCAGTACACATTGCAATGCATGACTGTTGGGGACCTCTTCTGTTATGCATACACTACCTGTGGAGAGGCCTGGCTGATGTTTCCTGTGGTACAACTGTCACAACTGATTACCCTAACCCATAGGCCACACACTTGCAGAGTCCCGGCAATTGCTGACATGGGTACTGCACAGCCAGTACTTGCTGGACATTCCTGCTACCCCCTCAGTGTTGTGGCATGCTAGTGGGCAGCCCACATGACCAGTTTGCTACATGTGACATCATTTGTCTTGGGTGGCCATCTGTTTATTTCCTACATCATTCCTGTCCCATACATCCATGCCATATACATGACTGTCTGCACTGTTTTCCATGGCATATGCAATGGTGAGGTGTGGCTACATGTGCAGCTCATGGGTGCTACCTGTTGGGTATGGGGCCCATGCCATATTATGTAAGATGTGTGCAAGCCACACCTGCATCTGTTGCAGGTAAGTGTGCACATTTGATGGCCAAACATTTTGGACAGCAGACCAATATGTGGTGTGACATTGGGGACATGTACTTGCTGTAAGGTGCATTTCCATGACAAATGCATGCAGGCAGTACCCCAACAGCTGCCTCCACTGTATTTTCTCTGGAGTGTGTGCACACATATGCTTCCAGTGTTTGTGAAGGTATGTATTCCCCATATTTGCTGCCCTAACATACGATTCCGTATTACACACTCAGTGCTCATGTTGGGACCACATTGCAAATGTTAAGGGTTGTACACCACAATATTATGATATGGGTTCATAGGTTCATAGGTTCATACTAGGCTATCTGCCCTAGGGCATTTATAAGCCTAGCCAGAGTGTGTTTGGCTTTCGCCACCCATTTTAAATTAATTTTGCTATGTCCTTTTTCAAGATTAGTATACTGTGCCTCTGTCTAACAGTGACACAGAAGTGATACCCGGGGTAAACCTCCAATCTCCCATCCACTCATCAAGATTCCTCTTGAAGAGAGTCAATGAGGGACTCTGCCTAACCTGGACTGGGATTTTATTCCAGAGTGAAGGGAGCCTCTGGGTTATGAATCTGTCCCTCCAGCATGTCCTATTTATTTCAGTGCTGAGGTTCAAGTCTCTTGAGCGCGTAGCTCGATGGGATTTGGATTTTCTGAGGTGCAGCATGTCCATTAATTCCGGGTTGGACATGGCTTTACATCAGGCACAGATCGCCTCTGAGCAGGTGGTATGCCACTGAGTAGAGCTGTAGTTTCTTTAACCGGGCAGCATATGGCATCTGTTTGAGCCCTTTGATCCTCTTGGTGAGGTACTTTTGGGGTCTTTCCAGTTGCTGCAGGTGTCTGGTAAGGTACATCCCAAAAGGGGCATTGTACTCAATTATGTGCCTGATGAGCGATGAGTAAAAAGGCAAGATGACCTCCCCTGATCTAGATGTGAATCCCTTCATGATTAGGTGGGCTATATAAAATGTTCTTCTAACCACTTTGGCCACGTGGTTGTCAAATGAGAGATTGCTATCAATTTGGGTCCCCAGGTCCCTAATTACTTCTTCTGTACTTAATGGATTACCACCTATGTGGTAATTTGTGAGCACTTTGTTTTTGCCAAAGGGGATGACTATACAATATGCCATAGTGTAGATCTGTAACAGTTGCCATTGTAATACTGGTATATACACTGTTGTAGTACTGTATAAGTGTGATGTTTCACACATGTCCTTAATGTAGGCCATGTGTCCCACCATAATGTTCATCCATGTGGGCACATTTCACAATGACAGGATGTTAGTTATCTTGCAGGTGTCTGACATACCCTTCAGATACCCCATGACGGTCACCACTGTGATGCAGTGCAGTTAACAGCAACAATATGTGAACATGTATGGCATGCATTATGGGTAGGTGTGTTAGATGTGTCCATGGAATATACCATAGCCATTATATGACCAGTGTATTGGCAAGCATGAATATAAAACATACTCACCAGCTACAGGCTGCTGCCTTGGTGGTATACCAGAGGGACCTACATAAGTGTATGAGAGATGTGATGTCAGTAGTCACAGCTGTGGCACTGCTACAGGGTGGGTGCAGCATTACAGTACATCAACAGTACAAGTCCACAATACAACAGCTTATGCACATCTGTTTACGACTATGCAGCAACAGATTATATATATTACATCTCACATATACATGATCTACCTGTACAGATGTGGATGCATATGCAACAGTGGTCTACTGATGTGCTTTGTGGCCTTACCTGCATGCTCCTCAGCCAGTGTGTGGATAGCACCCACCTCCACTATGGTCTCCGCCAGTTGTTGCATGTGTGGATGGGCAGATGTCACGAGGCTGGCGAGGAGCTCCTCAACATGTGTCAGGAGGGGATGGATGGCATGACCCCCCGTTGAGAGGTGATCCCCCTGGACTGCAGCAGCATGCCAACGGGCATTGCGAAGCAGGTCGCTACAATGATGTTGGACCTGCTCATAACTGCGGTTATGCAGGCCGACATTATTGACCCTGTAGATTAAATCATTCCACAGGGTGGTCTGCTCCTGCTGTTCATGGGCTGTCCTGCCGAAGAGCACCTGGTAGTGCTCTATCAGGTGGTTAAGAATGACCTCATTTTCTTCTGCTGAATACACCGGTAACCAGCCATGGGACATCTTGCCTGAAAGACATAATGATGGAAACAGGTCTGAAGAACTCATACAGCAAGGTTACCATAGTTCTTAATACACATCTCTGTCTCCCTTCACCATATCTGTGACAACAAACTGTTCATGCAACTCAATAGGTATGGCTACAGCTTACCTACCATTGGGACATATATCGTATTGTACCACGCTTTGTACTATGTGTTTGTAGCCATGTTCCCTGTGGGGACACTATCATTGTTGGCCTGTTACAGACTATTTCACCTGCATGCCATTGTCAGGGCCACTATGGTTCCATAGTAGGGGGGTGCTTGTTTGCCCCATTATATTTGGTAGAAATTGTGATGATTTTTGTTGTTTGCTTTATTTAATGTGAGTTATGTGTTTCAGTATTTTTGAGTTTTCATTTTTTTGAGCTTTCATTTTGAGCTTTCAGTATTTTTTTTTTTTATTTTTTTTTTTTAAGTATTTTTATGAAGTGAATTGATATATATATATATATATATATATATATATATATATATATATATATATATACACACACATATACATACCTATATGCATGTGGTATGCTTGCTATGTGATTGCTGCACATCTGTCATTATGTGTTATTGGGGATATATATGCATGCTGTTGGACATGTTCCAGGATTGTGTGGACTATTACTACCCACATATGTTCTATAACAGTGACAAAATAGCATGTTTAGGGAATAGTTGCCAGCAGAACCACCTCTACCACCTCATCTGGCCATGTTACCAGGCCACATCACATGTGGGACCCAACCTGGGACCTCCTCATCTACTGGTGCAGCACTACCTTCAGGTGGAACCACCTCAGGGGATGATGTCCCCCCCGGGGGTACACACAAACATGATCTTGTCACCCGAGGTCAGGTCTAGTCTGTTGCATAGGGGCTCCACAGAGACTTGTGGGATGCGCCACAGAACCTTGAGGCCCTCAGTACACAATCACAGTGTCCACATGCTTCTCCTGCTCAGCCTCCAGGCCAGGCACCATCAAGACCATGAAGCTGCTGTTGTGACTAGCAATGGGTGGGGGGCTTGTTCTCATTGTTTCCATATGGGGGCTCATGGGGCTTCCACATTGCAGACCACACCTACCATCCAGGATGTTTACCCATCACGTGTCATATACCACCCCTTTAGGCTGTCCTCTAAATATAACAACCCAGCCACCTCCACAAATATACCTGCTATCCTTCCCCAAATTCCCATGCCCAACTTCACAGACAAAGGCAATGTGGTCCCAACAAGGGGTTCACATGTGGCATAACCATCCATGTTGTACACTTTCAGCTGTATATATCTGTGTGTATTGCTGTGTGTGATGTTCCCTCACACATAGCATGCAGCACTATGGAAATATAAGGAACATGTATTTATATACATATGTATGTGTGTGTTTGTATATATGTAGACATACACATATATATATCTATATATGTGTAGATACATTTTATGTTGTATATATGTGTTTATATATATATGTATACATATAGGTGTCTGTATATCTGTAGTCATACATGTATATATATATATATATATATATATATTATATATACATGGGTACTTCCGCGGTGGTGCAGTGGTAGCGTTGTTGCCTCACAGCAAGAGGTTCTCCCGTTCGATTCTCGGCTTGGGTTGGGAGTGCCTTCTTTGTGGAGTCTGCATGTTCTCCCCATGGTCGAGTGGGCATGCGAAAGACATGCATTGAATGGGCGTGCCTTCGTTGAAGGTTGGGCATCAGGCTGGCAACTCGACACCATAAAAAACAACTGCCAGTCATTTAGTGGACCGGAGTTCCTGTGGTGACCCCTAACCAGGAAAAGCCAAAGGGCCAACAACAACAATGGGTTCACTATTAAATCTCGAAATACTGAAATCCAAAATTTCAGTATTTCAAAATGACATAGCTGAAACCTTAAAATCCCGAAAACCCATAACCGTGAAACTCAAAATCCCAAACCTACACTACACACAGCGCACACACATAAACATACACACAACGTCCCCCCACAAGCACACAGACAAACCTAGACCACATATAAGGAGGGGGACAAGCCCCACTGCACCCTCCATGTGGGGGGCTTAGGTCCCCACACCCCCCTACTTATATATACTAACTCCTAGATCACGCAGACACACAGAGGTAACTCACACCCACACATTTTACAATCCCTTGCACACACACACATCACAGTCACAACACACACTGACATACACTAAAGCCCCTAACCAACACACTTACACATACATACATACCCAAACTAACACCTAACCATTCACACACCGCAACACTGGAAGTGCTAATTCAAAATCTCCGCACTTAGGGATTTTGAATTTAGCACTTCTGGTGTTTCGGGATTTCAAGGCTTTGGTGTTATAATTTTGAAATACTGAAATTTGGGATTTCAGTATTTCGAAATTATATGAAGGAATATATATATATATATATATATATATATATATATATATATATATATATATATATATATATACACACATATACATACCTATATATATGGGGTACATTCAGACATCAGGTCCACAATCTCTAACTCTCCTTCCTGCACAGCTGCACTGTTCTGCCTTGCTACAACACAGACAGGTGCCACACATGGACACAGCCTAACATTAGGGGGGTATATATAGGGCCAGATTGCAGGCAAGCTTATTACACACCTATGGCATTCCAGCTTGCTGCATTACATGTTAACCTGAGTGTCCCTCAATGGTGGGCTCTGAAACCTACATGCCCATCATTATGGCATTACTTCCACCACCAGCTATTGGCCACAGTAATATACATGCTTTCCATTACACAACACACACTATGATGGCTTACATCTTGTCAGTCAGTGCTGCTCTGCACAGTTGATGGGTATGGCCCACTACCCATAGGGACAGACTCTATTGTCCATAGCAGTTGTTTTGCTGAACATCATTACAACAGCACCTGATGGCACATATAAATCATTTCATATCATCTATCCCATTATTATGGACCAAATACTACAGTCAATTACATGCATACATACTTCACATACCTGCTGTAGGAATGAGGTCTGTTTTGGATAGTTTACTTGTAGGAGTATTTTTTTATCACCTTTGCTTTGGCTTTAGTCTGCTTTCTTTCTAGGTTTGTTTGTTTGTTTGTATGTTTGTTTCTGTTTCACTTTCAGTTTCACTTTCTCTCTCTCTCCCTCTCTCTCCAGTAAATGGATTGAGCTGCTTAGAATAGATTGCAGCATGGCTTTTGAAGGTGATGCACATGATCAGGTGATGGCCTCTGCACCAATCAGTGTCCTCCACTTGCTACCTGCATGTAGCATACTGTGTAGTACTTCCAATTACCACTGTCATGGCAACCCACTACTATAAATCCCTTCATCATGTGGGCATGGTCCCTTTACCTTTCCTGTATGGTGGACATCCTTCCTGTGTGTGGGCAGCAGTGTTACAGACTGCAGGTAGCAATACCTCTTACAAAAGAACTTGCAGACTCAGGCCAGCTACATTTTGTATGAGGTTCCAGAACTACAGACAGAGTATGAGTAGTGTTGTTGTAGGCATTGTATAGCACCAGTGTTACAGGGTTTATGTGTACATACTAGTTTAACATGGAATACAGTCTGTCTGCATAGCTCTCAACTGTCGGCCTATCCACTTGATGGCCAGAGGTGTGCCTGTTATGTTTTGTCTGTACACCACACAGGTCTTGGGTCAAATATATCACTAGCAGTGTGTGTATTGAGTGCTATCAGTACATGGCTACACCCATTTTTTTCTGACTTCATATTCCTGACTACAGGTATGTTGCAGACTATCCTGTAACACCAGCAACTTGCTTAGTGTATGACAGCACTGTTTCACATATGGGCCTGTGTTCCAGCCTCTGTCCTCCAACTACATACCAGGCATTGTCCATATGACATGCAGTCAGTGGTTGTTATGTAGTGGCCTGTGATTATATCATGCTGCCATTCCTGCCATCATTCTACTGCTGTTGCGGCCTCCACACATATTGTGGGGTTGGGTCCATATATATGTGGGCTTCATCTGCACAATACATATGTGCCCTTCTGCAGTCCACTGGTCAGTGTATGTAACAGTGGTATATGCCCCTGTAGGTGAGTCTAAGGGGGGGGATGCACCATAAATAACCTAGGCTGTTACAACATGTGAGGGATATCAGGAGTAAGCTGCCTTAAGGTATATGGATGTACATTACCATACATTTCACATTGGGAAAATGCTGGCCTACTGCCTCCTGCCATACAGACTGTTCTGTTTGTCAGTGTGATTGTGATGGTTTCAGTTATGCCTTGTTATGTAACAGATACATCCCATTGTGTCAACTGATGTCTTTTCCCCCTAGGGATTGTGTACAGAGTGTAGTTAGAGGCTGCTGTACTATACATCTGCATTACTTACTGTTGATTGATTGTTATCATGTGGCCCAGTCTGTCTTTACTGTTGTACTACTTGAAGGACATGGCTTGGACAGCAACATATGTTATGCTTTCAGATTACTGTATTCAATTATCTGAGAGTTGCATTAATCTGTTTGTATATATTTCAAAGTCTAAACAGCTATATGACATGGCATATACAACTGTAATAGTACAGAAATAAATTTTTCTCAAGTATGCAAACCTGTGTGTGGTGTTATATACTTTGACCTCTCTGTGGGTATATATTTCAGGCAAGAATTGTCTCACACACTGTCCATTTGACAAGGTGGCAACTGTAGGAATACTGGCTATTCCATATGGTGTGCACCCTCTAAATATGTTTCTTCCTATACATATCTGTGTGTGTGTATGTGTAGTTTTATATATATATATATATATATATATATATATATATATATATATATATATATATATATATATATATATATATATATATATATATATATATATATATATATATATATATATATATATATATATATATATATATATATATATATATATATATATATATATATATATATATATATATATATATATATATATATATATATATATATATATATATATATATATATATATATATATATATATATATATATATATGTGTGTGTGTGTGTGTGTGTGTGTATGTACCTTAGGAATGTTTATTGCTTCCACATTGTACATTCCCTATGGTAGCCAGACTGTACTGCATGATGTGTTATTGATACCAGCCTGACATCATACAGGTGGGATGTATTACTGTTAACGTCTTGTGCCCATGTTCTGTCGGGTCCTGGTTATGGGACTTGCAACAGTTGGTACTGTATTGCAGAGCAGACCTTTTTGGCTTTTGGGGGGGGGGTAATATCAATACGTACAAGACGTATTTAGCTTGGGCCCCCTCACCCCCATTAACAGTGCCTGTGGTCATATATGTATTTGTTATGTTCTCTTATATATATATATATATATATATATATATATATATATATATATATATATATATATACATATATATATATATATATATATATATAGACATATATATAGACATATATGTCTATAGATGTATGTATATATATATATATATATATATATATATATATATATATATATATATATATATATATAAATATACACACACACACACACACACACACACACACACACACACACACACACACACACACACACACACACACACACACACACACACACACACACACACACACATACAGCTACATGTTTAAATACATTTTCTGTACTATTGAATGACTGTGTTGGATGATATGTTTCTGAAAACATCATGTCTATGTATATCTGACATTTTCTAGTGGTAAATCACTTTGGCTATGGTGTGCAGGGTCTTGGGTTTGAGCCTTGCAGAGGCTGTTTATTTTGTTACTGGGCAGAACAAGGGCAGTTGGATACAGAGTGATTATGGCAATTTTAAGCCATTGTTAGCAGGTTTGCTCAGGTTTGTGCGGTGGTGAGCAATGCTAACTTCCGGTTACAGTTTCTTATACTGATTTAGCTTCTAAATTGCTTAACCTGTGTAGGCATTGCTTGCCCCCATGCAAACAGGCTTAAACCCACTTACTGCTGCTTAAAAGTGCTTACTGTAGCTTACCCCCATGCTAATTTCTTTAAAAGAAATGAAAAAAGGATTGACACCAAAGTGGTGAAAAAGGGGCACAAAGAGGGAAAGACAGTAGGGAAAATAGCTAGGGATGTGCAGGAAGGGTGTAGGGAAGGTCCATAGCTGCCCATTTCTTCTGCAGCAACAGCTGTGCGTATGCACTGAATTTGGAGATAGATTTGGACACTCATACCCCTGAGCAAGGTGTGAGGGCAACAATAATATGTTGTTAAGCGAATTAGACCAGATTACATGTGTCCAGTGGACACGTGTGCGAAATGGACAGCTATGTATGGGGCGAGATTTTTTTTTTAGGAACGGATTGCACTTTTTTTTTCAGGTGAGAGTGGGATGTTGGGGAGGGATAGTAGGTATATTTGGGGAGGTAGGGTTGGTAGGGTAACAAACAAGACAAACAAAATACATACAGGGGCGGTATATGACACATGTGGGGGGTAAACACCTTGATGGGGAGGGGTGTTTGGAAATCGGAAGCCCATGACCCCCCTAGTGGAAACAGTGGGACTGAGATCTCCACCCTTGGGCAGTCACCACTGCATCTTCACAGCCCCGAAGGTGGGTGTGCTGGGGGCTGAGTAGGAGGGCCAAGCTGACCCTCTAGTTGCAACACATGGCCCTCAAGCTGGCATAGCAGATCTCCAAACTTCCTGCGGAGCTCGCAATGCACCACAAACCGGACCTGGTGATGGGTGACAGGTTCCTGTCCACACCCGCTCCCAGGGGGGGAGCGAACCCCACCCCCTGAGGCAGTTCCATCTGAAGGTGGTGCAGGACCAACGGACAAGGAGGTCCTGGATTGGACACTAGATGTGCTGGTGCCCGGTGCCACAGCCAGCTGAGGTGGGATAGGTGGGTCCACCGGGTCCGGCCTTCCCAAACGTGTTATGGTGTTTAAATTTTATCATCATATGTGGGTTAGTAATAGTCAACACATTCCTGGATTAGGTATAACAGCATGCATAGATATTCCCATTAAACCAAACACCAGACGTGGAGCAGTTGCATAGCAAACAGAACACATGCATATATGGAATCACAGTGGTCATTACAACAGCATGCAGGTACATTGATGGCAGCATGCCACCAATGTGGGAGTATTTCAACATGGCAAATTCATAGAAACAAATTTAAATAATTATCAAACAATAGGACATATGTCACAACAGTAGATTTAATGCAGCACATACCGATTGAGTTGTGTATTTAGTTTATTGTTGCAGATATGGTGGGGGGAGAGAAAGATGTCAATTAACAACTAGTATATTCCTGTAGTTCGCATTACTTTCCTAGTCAGTGCTGTAATCTGTACCTTACAGGTATTAGTACACTACCCTATCGCCTTCGTTTGGACAGTGGTATGGATGTCGACAACAATATACATGAACTGAGTTTTACCTGCAGTATACACCTCTTACCTGGTATACCTGTGGAGGTATTGTTTAACACTACCTAACTGTTTCTACACATATTCCCAGATTCCAGGTTGATGTTATGCACATACCTGTCCATCTCTTATTGCACACACTCTGGGCATGTCTTCACCACATGCAGGTGAACTGGGACATATTTCAACTATTGCCCTCTTAAACCTTTAGTGAATTGTACAATGACAGGTTTGTTTTCACTGACATTTTCCAAATATGTCCAAGTCTGACAGTCAGTGATATGACATGAAATGCTGCCTACATGTCAGAGATTAGCACACTGATATGCCAGTGGGACAGGGTAACAGCTGGCAGATATGGGCCGATTAACTGGACATTTTGGACAATTCTGTACACTTGTGGGGTATGATTCTGCATAAAGCTTACTGCCACTCCCAGGATTCAAACCATGGCTGTGTCTGCTAAATATAAAACACTGGCCATCACAGTTGAATGTGCTATATAGATATTGATGTGTATCACTTGTCTGATTTCTGCCTATAATTCTCCTGTGGTTTTACATTCTGACCTTGTAATTACAACACTCTTATACCGGATTTCCTAGACAGTTGTATTATGCAGTACAGTGTAGGTGACAATGATGAGTAATACCTCATTATTCAGAGCAACTGCAACACTAACAATGCCATACAATACCAGAGTAAACAGTACCAGTACAGGATATCAGTCTTTTATTTCTAGGCACAGTGTTCGTATCTGTGGGAGCAATGTTTGTTAGCACTACCTGAATGTTGCCACACAAATTACCAGATTCCACATTAGTATTATGCACATACGTTTCACTCTGTTACTGTACACACTCTGGTTACAGCTTGACAACATGGGAGTGGAGATGGGACATACTTGGCTAATTACTCTCATAACATTTTGGGGAGTTGCTAGAGTGACAGGTTTGTTCTTATAGATGTCTGACAATAAGCTGTATGTTTTGTTTGCTGCCTAAACTTCTGGGATCATCCCACTGATTTGCCAGCGGGACAGGGTGACAGGCAGCGGTTATGGGTCAATTTACTGGACATTCTGGACATATCTGTACAGTTGTGGGATATGATTCTGCATAAAGCTTATTACCACTCCCAGGATTCAAACAATGGCTGTGTCTGCTAAAAATACAACACTTCACGTCGCAGTTGAGTGTGCTATTTGGATTTTGTTGCCTGTTTATTTGCTGTTTTCTGTCTAAGTCTCTCTCAGTTGTACTATATGACCTCTTGGGATTACAACAGTCATATACAGACATTCCTACACATTTTATTTATGTAACACAGTGTGGGTAACAGTGCTTAATACAACAGTACTATTAAGTGATTGCAACTCTACATTACCATATGATACCTGAGTAAACACATGCAGTTCAGCAGTTAGACCTTTATTGTCAGGCTATTATACTTTTATTTACATACAACCTATATGAGACTCTTCCTGCCATATTCTCTGTTGTATGCAGTACATGTCTTAAAAAATGCAGGTTTTATACAGGCAATTAACTTACTAGTACATTTAGATTTATTTCCTATGACAGTACATGCAAGAGTATTACTAACCTGCCTTGCATTGCAACCGCTGCAGTCTACATGCATGGACTTCCTGGTTCACAGCCCGCTCATCTGCCACTGTAAAAGACACAAGAGGATTATTTATCCATACCTATCCATAATATACATGAGCTGGCAATTATTAAACAGGCAGTGGACTGATACCTACACATGGCTGGGGCATCCCCTGTCCTACTACCCTCTTGGATCCACTGATTAAGAGATGCCCTTTCTCTGCTTCAGTTCGACATAGTGATGCCTGACCTGCTCACCAGTTCGGGGTATGCCAGTGGCACTGGGAAGTCACGGGCAAGATGGTCCCAGGCTCCCACTTTGTATTGCGAACCCTGGTACTGGCCCTGCAGCAGTCTCTGGTCATGGTCTTTCACAAGGAGTCCTGCCATGACTCTGGACTCCTGGATGCCTCAACACAGCACCCGAAAGCGTACACACTCTCCCATACCAGACATAGTGCCTACAGGAGGAAGCTGCAACCAGTTATGAGATGTATTCACACCTGTTGGATTTAAATAGGGCTGGTTTCCCACTCTTTGCCATGACTGGATGGTTTTGAAAATGCTAAGCTATGGGCAAACCTGCTTACCTAAGGTTGGCATTGCTTAAAGGTGTATACCAATGACTGAGTTAGCTGGCCTACACATTGCTTGCACCTACTAAGCTGGGCTGTGCAATACTTAACATTGCTTAATATTTAATTTGCATTATATTTGCTTTTTGGCATTGATTTATTATTCATTACATGATATATATGTGTTTGGTATCCATGATTTATGTGTACATACACTGTATGGTGTCCTTGTGTTTATTAGGGGATTTCAACACTTTATCACAATGACACCTCACATCTGAGCTTACTGCAGTACTCCAGTTCATATATTTATGTTATGTATTAGGTTATACAACATAAAACTTGATACAGATTCCTTTCATGTGTTTGGCTTGATTTTCCTATAGTGAGGATCTGTTTGGTGATACCTCATTCTTGTGTACTGTTGTGATGGCTTAGTGGTTAACTACTGTGACTATAGTGTACATGGTCCTGGGTTGAGGACCTGCAAGAGCTGTTTATTTTGTTTCTGGCAAGGCATGTTGCATACAGAGTGATTAAGGCACTTTTAAGCAATTGTAAGCAGGTTTGCGTGAGTGTAAGCAATGCTAACCTTTGGTTAAATATGCTTACAGAAAGTTAGCTTCAATATTGCTTGACCTGTGTACGCATTGCTTACCCCCATGCAAACAGGCTTAAACTCACTTACTACTGCTTAAATATGCTTACTTCCACTTACTACTCCTTAAATATGCTTACTCGTGCTTACTATTGCTTGCTCCCGCTTACCACTGCACTAATTTAGACAGTAATGTCAAATGGTTATTGGGAAGGGGGTAGATTTGGAAGCTGTATGGATTTATCATTCATTACACATTTTACCTTCCATTTGTGTCCCTGATTCCTGTGTACATATACTGCATGCATTTGTATCCCTGATTCCTGAGTATATATACTATATGGGGCACTTGTGATTATCTGTGGACTTTACAACATTATGACAATGACACCTCACATCTGCATTTAATGCAGTACTCCAGTTCACACATATATGTTATTTAGTAGGTTATGCAACAAAAAATTGGTCATAAAGTGATTTGACATGGAAAATGGAATGTATTGGAGTGGGACTCAAACCGGGAATGATTGCTCATAAGGCAAATGCTCTACCCACTACATTATTGCTGTACGGCTTAATTTGCATATATCATGCTTTTTATCCTCTTGTGCCAGTTAAGCAGCATTAACCATAGCTAAGCAATGGGCAAACCAGTGCACCTATGGTTAAATTTTATCTGTTTCATTAAAAAAAAACAAAAAAACTTCTTATATTTAATGTTTTAACTATTGCTCTTGTAAACTTGGAGGGTGTTGCTGGGGGTATGTAAACACCTATGAGCGGTCTTGCTCATTTTTATTCCTAAACTGCTGTTCTTGATTTCAGGGGCATGTATATTCTGAGAGCCCTGCTCTCAGACATGCCCCCTGCACTTGCACATGCTCCGTGTCCATTTAGGAGCTCAGACAGCGCACCTTCATTGGCATGCATGGCGTGCTGAAGTCCTGCTCCTAATTGGCTGCTTCCATGCAGGACTAAGCTAGTCCTGCATGGAGCTTAGTCCTGCATGGAAGGATAGTGAATTGGGGGTATGTGACTAACATGGGGACACAAAGAAAGAATCCTTAAGCCAAAAGAAAAGTCTGCAGCCTGAAGAGAAAATGGTTGGTGAAGCAGCTAACAATGGGTGAGAACATTGAGAGGGTGATAAGTTGCAAAAATAAATCACAAGCATGTCTACAAAAGCAAATCGATCAAAGTCAGAATTCCAGGAAGAACAGCAACGTGAACTGACAAAACCAGTCTTGTTGCAAGAAAGTAGTGGATGTGAAAACTGCAATGTTAAACAGTTGCAGACAGAAACTCCTGTTGCTTTGCCTGTTAAAGAAGGTGCAACACAGAAAGAACTGCACTAAAAATGTCACAAAATAGTCCCTTGTAGAATAATCATGTTACATTTTCCATATAAGAAAGAGTGTTGATGAAACCAGGCAAATATGTGAGCTGTTCAATCATAGAAACAAACAAACACACAAACAAGCAAACAAACAAACAAACAAACAAACAAACAAACAAACAAACAAACAAACAAACAAACAAAAAAGACTCTAACAACTTAAAATATTGCATTATTAAATTGTGCTTTTTCAAGTAGGAAATTAAGCTTTCATATTGATGTAAGTAGTCCATGCCAGCATAATTAAGGCTAATTTAAGTGGTATGGTGTATCAGTTTCTGTCCAGGTCTACTTGAGATTGTCAAAAGCTCAGAATATAGATGCACAAAAATAGTCAAGACCAGAAGACCAATAACAAAACAATGAAAGATGATGGTAGGTAGCTGTCTGAGTTTGTGGTACAGTGAGGACTGGGGTTTTGCCATTTCCTAGCTGTAGTGTGATCTTGGAGTTGATATATATAATGTTGATATATATAATTTGCAGGGGGTGTGGGGCGTGCAGGGAGCTTGCCCCTTGTAAAAAAAGTTTATGATTTTTTTGTTTTTTGCCTTTTTTGGTGTTCTGTTCTGGTGTCTATATTTTGCACATCAATATTCTGAGCATTCAGCAATAAAATATATTAAATTATAATATATTCTATTCTATTCTAGGATCATAGGATCATAGGATCATAGGAAGTTACTAGGCTATTGGCCCTAAGGCCCTTACAAGCCTAGCCAAGAATTTAGTCCATGTTCCCACAAGTCAGCACCCCAGGCCACTGTCCAGCAGGGACATAGGTGGAATCCCAGGGGTGTATTTTCTGTTCCTCATCCAGTTATCCAGGTTGCACTTAAAAAGGTTTAATGAGGTACTCTGCTTTACATGGAGAGGGAGTCTATTCCACAAAGGGGTATCTTTGGGACACAAATCTGTCCCGCCAACAAGTCCTATTAATGTCGCAGACCAGGTTGAGGTCTCATGTGTGGGTTACTCGAGTGGAGCTTGACTTGCAGATATGCAGCAGTCCCATCAAAGTGGGGTCTGAGATTGCTTTGTATGCCAGACAGAGGTCACCTCTGAGGAGTCTGTAGAAGACAGAGTAGAGGGACAGGGCTTTTAGCCTATCTGTGTAGGGTAGATGTTTGAGGCCCTGGATTCTCTGGGTGAGGAAGCTTTGTGGTGTCTCCAGCTGCTGCATGTGCTTTGTGAGGTATATGCCAAAAGGGGCATTGTATTCAATAATCGGTCTTATAAGGGAAGAATACTGGGATGTTATGACCACCTTGTCCCTGGATGAGATACCCTTACTAATGAGGTGGGCTATGTAGAAAGCTTTCTGTACAACGGAGGCAATATGTTGGTCAAAAGTCAGTTTGCTATCAACCTGGGTTCCCAAGTCCCTTATGACTGATTGCATGATTAGTGCCTTATTATCAATGTGATAATTTGTGGGAATATCATTCTCCCCAAAAGGGATGATGATGATGATGCATTTTTTGGCATTCAGTTTCAGGTCATGTTTCTGGCACTAGTCATATGTTTGTATGAGACCCTCATGGAGGATGTCCACATCACTAGGGGGATTGGTGATAGCACCCAGCTTGCAGTCATCTGCAAACTTGGTTAGCCATAGCCCAATAGATTTGGCCTGCACCTCTGAGAAGTATATCCCAAACAGCAGAGGCCCCAAGACTGATCCCTGGGGTACACTGCTTGTTATGGGTCTACTACTTGAGGTGACTTCCCCTATTTTGACTAGGTGGCTTCTATCAGTGAGCCAGTTTGCTACCCATCTGGTAACATATGGTTTGATTCCTAGTTGAGAAAGTTTATCTATTATACCTGAGTGGGGAATAGTATCGAAGGCCTTGGCCAGGTCAGGGTAGGCGGTGTGCACCATCTTACCCTCATCTATGGCTTTGGTGACTGTCTCAAATAAGTCGACCAAATTTAACAGGTAGGACCTCCCCTTGACAAAACCAAATTGTGTGGGATCAAGTGTCTGGAGGTTGCCAATGTCCTTGTTAATGAGGTCCATGATAATCTGCTCCATGGCCTTGCAGATCAGGCTAGTTAGGCTGATGGGTCTATAATTTCCTAGATCGGTGGATGCTCCATCTTTGTACAAAGGGATGACAGTAGCTGTCCTCCACTCGGCAGGGATGAAGCTAGTACTCAGGCTTTGATTGAATAGGGTGCCTAATGGTGCTGCAAGTTCCTGCCTCAGTTCATGTAGGATGCAGTCTGGGATGTTATCAGGTCCCATGGAGGCTGTATTTTTTGCCTTTGAGAGAGCAGTGATGATTTTCTTCCTAGAAATAAGGGGAGGGGGGCAGTTACTGGGGATGTCCTGTTTTACTGATGGGGGGGGGGGGTGGAGGAATGAAGTTTTCACTGAACCTATCTGCCAGCAGGTTGGCTATATCTACAAGGTTTGTGTATGTGGTGTCCTTGACCACCAGTTCTGAGCAGATCTGGGTGCTTCCCTTGAGACTGCAGACATATGTGAAGAAAGGCTTTTGATTGTCTTTAGTGGATGTGGGTAGTTTGGACTTGAAATTTGCATTGGAGGATTTCACTAGTGCTCTTATTTGCTTGTTCAGGCTAAGGAGAGATTGCTTCCAATTAGACACCTGCTCCTTCTTGGTCCTGGATATCAATTTTTTCCTTTTATTATAGAGTTTATTTACTGTAGATGTCCACCAAACAGGTTTACTCTTCCTTGAGGAGGAGGATTTTGTCCTGTCTGGTATTCCTGATTCCATGCAGCTATATAAATGCTTGTATAGTACTTTGGTGTAAGTTTGGACATTTGTTACAGTTTCTGTGGAGGGGAAGGGGGCTGTGAAGCTGTTTATACCTTCTCTCAGGAGTTTGTAATCAGCTTTGGAGAAGTTTTTTTTGTTTGACCCTAGCTTGGGGGGGGGGAGCGGGGTTGGGGGAGATGGTGATTTTGAAAGTGACTGCTTTGTGATCAGATCTTACCAGGGATGATGACACTGTAGGGATGCTGCAGTGGTTACTCATGTTGGTTAATACCAAGTCCAAGATATTTTCAACTTTTGTGGGGGTATCAACCAACTGGTCCAAGGCATTTGCATTGACAAAATCAAGGAATCTCTGGGCATTTGTATTTTGGCATGAGTATTTCTTCCAATCTATGGTTGGCTAGTTAAAGTTACCCAGGATCAGGGTAAGGGGTTGAATGACAGATTCAAAGAGGTCCAGATAGGTGGAGTGGGCATCATGAGTCTGGGTTGGAGGCCTGTAGCTATGATTTGAATAGGGGTCTTGTCAGTTGTTAACTGCACCTGGAGTATTTCCTGAGCATTATACTGTTTGACTAGCCTAGAGGCATGTATGTCAATATTCTGAGCATTCAGCAATAAAATATATTAAATATATTGCAGCTCCACCTCCTTTTGTTTTGCTGCCCACAGCTTGGGGTCTGAATGAATGATATGATGAGTAACCTGGTATGGATGGGGTGCTTTCCACAGCTTTGAACCAGGTTTCTGTGACTGCACAAATGTCAGCTTTTTCCAGGCTTAAGAATGCTTATAATGAGTGCAGTTTCATGTTTAGACTCCTAGCGTTTAGCACCAAGATGTTTATAGGTTCATAGGTTCATAGGTTTATACTAGGCTATCTGCCCTAAGGCATTTATAAGCCTAGCCTATATGAAAAATACTGTGCCCATTAGTTTGTTGTGCCTCTGTCCAGCAGTGACACAGAGATGATTCCCGGGGTAAACCTACGATCTCCCATCCACAGGTCTAGATTTCTCTGAGTCAGCGAGGTGCTCTGCCTCACATGGACCGGGATTTTATTCCACAGCATAGGGAGTCTCTGAGTGATAAATCTATCCCTCCAGCACGTCCTATTTATATCCGTGCTAAGGTTTAATTTACGTTTTGATGGAATTTTCATGTTGGTAGTTTTGGCCTCATGGCATTGCCTAAAAAAGGCACTATGGGGGAGGCAAGAGCCTTTGCTAGGAGCCTGAAGCCCAAGGGAGACAGGTGCAGGCCATCTGTGGGAAAGCATCATGGCTTGTCAATCATGTCATCCCAGGCTGTCAGGTACTGGATCCCCTTTGAATGAGACCAGAAACTAAGCCAGTTGTTAAAGTCAATCATTTTTTGTTTGTATTGAGGCATCATTCTGGGTGATGGTAGAATGCTGCTTAAAGCTAGGGACATACCTGTCTGGGACACAAACTCAGTGAGACCAATCATTTCTCTCTTTATATAGTCCAGGGAGGTACGTCTCAATTCATTCACTCCAACATGGGCAATGAATAATAAATCAATGCCAAAAAGCAAATATAATGCAAATTAAATATTAAACAATGCTAAGCATTGCACAGGCCAGCTTAGTAGGTGTAAGCAATGTGTAGGCCAGCTAACTCAATTTGCCCATTGGTATACCCCTTTAAACAATGCCAACCTTAGGTAAGCAGGTTTTCCCATAGCTTAGCCTTTTCAAAACCATCCAATCACAGCAAAGTGCGGGAAATCAGCCCTATTTAAACTCAACAGGTGGGAATACATCTGATAACTGGTTTTAGCTTCCCCTTGCAGGCACCTTGTCTGGAATGGGAGAGGGTGTGTACTTTCGGGCACAGTGCTGGAGCATCCAGGAGTCCAGAGTCATGGCAGGACTCCTTGTCAAAGACCATGAGCAGAGACTGCTGCAGGGCCAGTACCGGGGTTCCCAATATAAAGTTGAAGCCTGGGACTATCTCGCCTGTGACCTCACCAGTGTCACTGGCATACCCCAAACTGGTGAGCAGATCAGGCATCACTACACCGACCTGAAGTAGTGAAAGGGGAATCTCTTGGATCAGTGGATCCAAGAGGCTAGGAGGACAGGGGAGGTCCCAGCAGTGTGTAAGTATTACTCCACTGCCTGTTTAATAATTGCCAGCTCATGTATATTATGGATAGGTATGTCTAAATATTCCTCTTATGTCCTTCATAGTGGCAAGTGAGTGGCTGTGAACCAGGAAGCCCATGCGTGTCGCTTGGAGAGGTTGCAATGTGAGGCAGGTTAGTAATACTCTTGCATGTACTGTCATCAGAAATAAATATAAAAGTATTAGTAAGTTAATTGCTTGTATAAAACCTGTATTGTTTAACTCATTAATCCCGAGTACCTTCTCATGGTGCCTCTTTGCTTAATACTGAGCATGCCATAAGAAGATAGGAATTCCATTATGTTAACCCCGACTGCCTTCCAGCAACATAAGTAAGTTTACAGCCCTAATTTTAAGGTATTTTTGAAAAATAAGTCGAGAAAGTAACTGAATGTTGTCAGTTACCTTCTCAACTTAGGATTTAGAGTGGAGTTACCTGATGGTCCTATTGGACTTTTATAAGTAAATTGGGTCGGAAATGCTCACTGTGTATTCTTATCATTACAGCAAAGCATTTCTTAAATGAAGCGGTGGCAGCCAATCAGATCTGTACATAACTCGTGCATTACGTGATTTTTAGGTTTTAGTAGCGGCAAAGAAATCCTTGACTTGCCTGTAGTGTTTCATTTTAGCGGGTAAAAAGATACTGTGAAGTGGCTTCCTAAAATTATACTGCTCATATTCAATATTGAGAAAAAAAGGCCAGCACCTCGAGTGGTTCCAATATATTATGATTATTGTTGTTCGAAGACCCGGTTTTACAAGTCGAAGCTTTTCATCAGTAGTTGAGGCCAAAAAAAAGAAAAGCTGTTATATATATAACCATAAAAAGCAACATCACTTCCCTGTCAAAGGAAAAAAAACAAACATTATGTATTAATTATGTTAACCAAACCATCCAATAGCATATACAAATCCAATAAATATGTGTGTGCAAATTGATAAATTGAAGAAAAAATAGATTAAATAATCCAATTTATAAAAAAATTAAAAAAAAAAAAAAATAAAAATAAAAGTTTAGGTATAGATATCATTTTCATCAATTTCGCTCATATGCAAATCCATTTATTATGGATATCACATTCATCATCTACTATTTTTATTTTTGTTTTTTTATTTTATTTTTTTTTTTTTTTTTTTTTTTTTCATAACATAAATTGATGGCTTTTACTCTATTTTTTTTATTTTTTTTTTTTATTTTTATTTTTTTATTTTTTTTTTTTTTTTTATAAATTTTTGTAAATGGATTAACCATACTGGTTGTTTTATTATGCACATTGATCTATGCACACATGTGTGACAGGAAGTTTTGTATAACATTTTTATGGTTAATTGCTCTTTGTGCTTTGCTGACTGAGCTTTGCTTGAATAGCTGAACTGGCTCCAGTTCTTATACAATAAATCATATATATTGGAACCACTATTGGAAACCATATTTCTTATTGATTTTTTTAGCAGTCTGCTGTCTGCTGCACCAGCCGTAATAAATCATATTGATTCTCACTGACTGCTCATATTCACTCAGAATGGACATAAAAGTTTGCAAGTCTCTTCACGGACAAGTTCAAGGTTCTCCTGTCTGTGAGCAGGACACAGGGGAAGAGAACAGATCATCTTGTTGGCCTCAAACCTGAAAAGGTTTGTACTACTAAGCTTCCCTTTCATGTAAAGTTTGAAAAGTCACACTTGCACAATGACCAAAGCATGTCCCTTACTGCTCCTTGAAGGAGAGACCCATCCTGCTTGTACAGAGAATTCCAGATGAGCCACAAAAAAAAAGTATAAATTCAAAGTTAACATTCATGTTGAAGTGTTGTTCCGACACTCAGCAGTCATCACTGCCACACCCCTGTGTCACATTCTACTACTGAAAAGTACTTAAGAGTCCCAACAGTAGACAGTACAACTGCCATCTTTTAGTTTAATGAACACGATTAGTGACATTTCTGTACTATGACCCCACCCACAATGGATATTATGGCATCCAGTTCAATTGCAGACACAAATGAGTCCCTTTGCTGGTTCATTTACCTCAGGTTATTAACTTTAGATGCGTGGAGACCAGCACCATAGATACATCAAATATACATGCTGTACTACCATTAGATCATTACAGCAATAGTAGTATTACCAATTTATTCCTAGAGGATCAACCACATATGTCAAACACCCACACAACATTGCTCACTCAGGACTCTGCAAAGTGATGCCAAAACCACCACATTGTAATATATTACAATTAGTATTCAGGAACTGAATGAATGGTTTACTCAACTAACTATCCCGGCATGTACTAACACTATTGTACAGAATATAATAATAGTATCTGCCACATAAGCTGCACAGCATCACATGAAACTACATCTGCTACTACCCAAAATTCACATCCCTCTGGGCATATGACGTCGTATACAGATTCATCATCTTCCTTCAGCTGTTCCTGTTAGGGGTCGCCACAGCGGATCATCTGTTTCCATTTCTTCCTGTCTTCTGCATCTTGCTCTGTCACACCAACCACCTGCATGTCCTCTCTCACCACATCCATAAACCTTATCTTAGGCCTTCCTCTTTCCTGTTACCTGGTAGCTTCATCCTTAGCATCTTTTTCCCAATATGCTCAGCATCCCTCCTCAGCACATGTCCAAACCAATGTAATCTTGCCTCTCTGGCTTTGTCTCCAAACCTTCCAACCTGGGCTGACCCTCTAATATACTTATTACTAATCCTGTCCACCCTTGTCATACCCAGTGCAAATCTTAACATCTTTAACTCTGCCACATCCAGCTCTAACTCCTGCCTTTTTGTCAATGCCACTTTCTCCAACCCATATAACATAGCTGGTCTCACTACCCTCTAGTAGACCTTCCCTTTCACTCTTACTGGTACTCTTCTGTCACAAATCACTCCTGAGGCACTTCTCCACCCACTCCATCCTGCCTGTACTCTCTTCTTCACCTCTCTTCTACACTCACCATTACTCTGAACTATTGATCCCAAGTTTTTAAACTCATCCAACTTTGCCACCTCTACTCCTTGCATCCTCACCATTCCTCTATCCTCCTTCTCATTCACACACATATATATTCTGTCTTAGTCCTGGTGACCTTCATTCCTCTTCTCTCTAGAGCATATCTCCATCTCTCCAGTGTCTCCTCCACCTGTTCCCTACTCTCACTACAGATCACAATGTCATCTGCAAACATCATAGTCCACAGGGACTCCTGTCTGATCTCATCTGTCAACCTGTCCATCACCATTGCAAATAAGAAAGGGCTCAGAGCTGATCCTTGATGTAATCCCCACCTCCACCTTAAACGCATCCATCACTACCACCTCAGACCTCACCGCTGACACACTACCCTCGTACATATCCTGTACCACTCTTACATACTTCTCTGACACTCCCGACTTCCTCATACAATGCCACAACTCTTCTCTAGGCACCCTGTCATATGCTTTCTCTAAGTCTATAAAATCACAATGCAACTCCTACTGACCTTCTCTATACTTCTCCATCAACAATCTCAGAGCAAACATCACATCTGTAGTGCTCCTTCCTGGCATGAAACCATACTGCTGATCATTAATCATCACGTCCCTTCTTAACCTAGCTTCCACTTCTCTTTCCCATAACTTCATGCTGTGACTGATCAATTTAATCCCTCTGTAGTTACTACAGCTCTGCACATCACCCTTATTCTTAAAAATCAATACCAAAACACTGGGCCGGATTCACAAAACCTCCGTGTAAGACTTAATATGTCTTATAAACTCCACAAACAACCACAAACTATTAAACAATAATTCCAGTAGCACAATAACAAGTGCCGGACCACCATTGAATTGAAATCCAAAGCTTTTATTATAAAATGGTTTATAATAAAAGCTTTGGATTTCAATTCAACGGTGGTCCGGCACTTGTTATTGTGCTACTGGAATTATTACTTAATATGAGGCTGCAGTTGAACGGTATGACGTCAGCGTGCCATGAATATTCATGAGGGCACGCTGACTCATCCGTAACTCTTACACGGACTGAGTAGGCAAGCAGGGGGTGTGTCCGACTGCCGAGCAGTCTAAAAGTCTACGCCCCTGCAAGGTTTTAAAAAGCATAATGTCAACAGACAAGAGCGAGTCTGCTCAAATGTACTTGCACCCAACACCACACTCCCTGACACTGTAAACCCCCATCAGCGTTATAAAACTGAAACAATTTTTTTTTTTAAATTCACAATATAGCTGCCCGTATTTGCCCTTGTTTTCACAGGTGTGCCCATTGCTCAACCACAGTTAGCAATTGTGACATTGAAGAGCATATAAGAACTACTTATGCAAATGAATCCAAATAGCAATAGCATAATGGTAGAGCGTATGCACAAAGAGAAGGCATTCACGGTTCGAGTCCCACTACTCCCCTTCTTTTTTATGTTTTAAATCAGTATTTGAAATAATACCAGACAAATATGATTAAAATTTTATTAAAAGCAGTGACATGGCCAATGTATCAGCGAACAAAATATATATTTTTAAAAGACCCAGATATATAATAGCCTGCTGTTAAGCAATGTTTTACACAGCTAAACACAGGTGCCCATAGTTTAATAGCACTTTATCCAGCTAAACAGTGTTGCCCATAGTTTAATAGTGCTTCACCCAGCTAAACAGAGTTGCCCATAGTATAATAGCGCTTTACCCAGCGCAATAGAGTTGCCCAACATTTAAAAATGCTTTACCCAGCGCAATGTGTTTGCGTGGACGTGCACGCCGTGCCAACCAGGGCACCGTAGGGCACAGGGGAGCAACATAGAGCTAAGTTGCTTAAATGCAGCCACACCCCCTAGCCTGTCTAGACAGTATTAAAATAAAAGAATAACAAGGTTTGAACCCAGGACTCTTTGCATCATAATCAAAGTACAGAACCACTAAGCCATGACAACATAGGGGAAACAGCCACTATTAACATACATAAACTTAGGAATGGTAGTTTAACCATTACTAAGCAGGTCTGCAGTCAGCTGAGAATTTTACAAAATGGCCAGTCACAAAAAAGTGCGGGAAATGCGGCATATTTAAGCCCCACAGGCGGGAATACACGCCATAACTGACTGTAGCTCACATCTGCGGTCAGAATGTCTGGTGTTGGAGAGGGAGTGCGCTTCCGAGCACAGAGATGGGGCACCGAGGAGTCCAAATACATGGTTTGGCTCCTAGTCCACTGTCACGAGGCAAGACTCCTGCAGGGCCAGTTCCAAGGGATGGAGTACAAGGCAGAGGCTTGGAACCAGTTAGCTCGTGACGTCACCAGTGCCACAGGCGTTCCCCGGACTGGTGAGCAGGTCCATCACCACCATGCAGACCTGAAGAAACGAAAGGATGGCCACCTGAACCAGTGGATACAGGAGGCCCGTGGGATGCGGGATGTCCCACAACTGTGTTTGTAGCCATGGAATGCAGTATGTAAGGATTTAAAATGGAGTATATATAATGGATAGGAATTTCTCAATATCCCTTCATTTACCTTACAGCTGCAGATGACCGTGTTTCGAATCAGCAAGCCTATAAAGATAGGCTGCTAAGGCTGCGCCACCAGGCAGGTTAGTGATTATTCTGCATGTATTGTTATATAAAATATGGGAGAGAGCATGAAAGAAAGTGTTGTAGTCCAATAATACAGCCATAAAATGGACTGAATAAGTCCTCTGCATGTACTGTCAGATAAAAACGTTAGAGAGGCAGAAAAATAGTGCAGTAACCCATTAAGAAAGGTAACAGATGTCTGGAATAATATCTCTGCAGGCACTGTCATATAAAAGAATATGTGTGTGAGCCTGAAAAAAGAGTGTGCTAACTTATTGATAAAGGTATAATATATTGTGAACATGTCTATCATATATACCGTTAAAACAAATAAAGGAGTGAGCCTGTGGAAAATTGTGTAATGTCATTAATAAAGGTCTAAAATCCAGAGTGTGTCTGTTTCACTTAGTATGAACTGTTGTTGTACCCTTGCATTATATAAATAGTAATGTGTTAGAAAGGGCTGGCAACCCAGAGTTCTGCAGTCCCATCTAAAGTGGGTGATGGAAGTGCTAGTAGCTGTGAAGTAAATATACAGTCCTCAACAGTCAGTTACTGGCTGGCATGCATAAGTAAATCTGGCACACGGGTAGCATGCGAAGATGTTCCGCAGAAATGCAAGTGTGCTTCAATAAATGCAGGGTTCTGTACAATTAGAAGTGGAAATGTCATGTGAAAACATCCAGATATGTAGATAAAGAAATATAAATGCAACCATGAAATATGTAGCAGTAACATCTGCATCCTGGACAGTTAGTATGTGAGATATAGGTCAAGTACAGATTGAACTAGCCAAACCCATTACACAACCTAATGCATGGTGGCAAGTGTAATAATACATGTAGGAAATATACACCTGCAGTCACTATGAATGTAGTGTAGAGTAAACGTGTTTATAAGATGTTAATGGAGGTTTTTTCTACACCCTACTGTTTGTGCATAAACCATGCAATTCCGCACCTCAATGGGTATGTGTAATCTTAAATATTTGTCTGGATATATGTCCTATTGTTCCATAAATATTTGCACTCATGTTGATGCATGTTCCCTGTTCAAACACCATGTTCATGGTGTCCTGTTGCTACCAATCACGCCTGCATGCGGTTGGAATAACCACTGTTGTTCAATATATGCATGTATTGTGTTTGCTGTTCAACTGTTGGAACTGTGGTGTGTTGGGTTAATGGGAATATTACTGCATGCTGTTGCAACTAATCTGGAATGCTGTTGTTTATGTTGTAATGAAACACACCAAATCACAGAACGTATGGGAAGGCCGGTCCCAGCGGACCCACCTGTCCCTCCACAGTTGGCGATTGCACCTGGCACCAGTGGCTCTGGTGCCCAGCCCAGACTCCCCTCCTCTGTTGGTCCTGTGCCACCTTCAGGTGGAAGCACTGCAGGGGATGGGGCTCATCCCTCCCGTGCAAGCATGGGTGGAGAAGGGCCACCTGTCACCCTTTGAAGGGTCCAGGCTGTGGTGCGTAGGGAGATCCAGCGTTCAGTCGCTGATCCCCTATGCCAGCTTGAGGCGAGAATGGCATGTCTCACGGGTGAGCCTGCCCGTCCTACTCAGCCCCCAGCACAGCCACCCTCGGGGCTGTGAAGGTGCAGTGGTGACTGCCCATGGGTGGGGATCTCAGTTCCACTGTTACCATCTGTGGGCTCATGGGCTTGCGATTTCCAAACAACCTTCCCCGTCAATTGTGTTCACCCACCCCATGTGTCAAATTCCGCCCATGTATGCGTCTTGTTTGTCTTGTCTGTTTACCTCCCCGACCTACCTCCCCAAATATACCTATTTACCCTACCTCACTTACCACTCTCACCTGAAAAAAAAAAAAAAGGCAATCTGTACCCGAAAAAATATTACGCCCCATGCATAGCTTCCCATTTTGCACACATGTCCATAGGACACGTACACCGATAATTCTAACTGGCAGTGCAACAAACTGTGTTGTCCTCACCCCTCTCTCAGGGGTGGAAGGTCTCAAAACCCACTCCAAATTTTCAACATATGCACAGCTGTTGCTGTTAAAGAAATGGGCAGCTATGGGCCTTCCCTACACCCTTCCTGCACATCCCGAGCTTGTTTTCCTACTGTCTGTCCCTCTCTGTGCCCCCTTTTTCACCACTTTCCTATCTCCCCATTTTCTTTTCTTTAAAAGAAATTAGCGTGGGGTTAGCGGGAGTAAGCACTTTTAAGCAGTAGTTAGTGGGGGTGCACGAGTGTGAGCTTGTGTGCAATTAGCTAAGCATTGCTAAGCATCATGCAAACCCACACCAACCCACTTACAACTGCTTAAAAGTGCCTTAGTCACTCTGTATGACAAGGCCCTTGTATTGCTCAGCAGCAAAATAAAAATACCCTTGTCAGTCTCAAACCCGGGACCTTGAACACAACAGTCTGCATGAAGTACCACTACACCACAGCAGATATACAATAACTTAGTGCTGAAAGCAATTTATCATGCATTACCATGAGGGAATGTAAAGGGAAAATAGGAATGGCATAACACAAATCTTGTTCTGTGAGCCTTAACCAGCAGGTGTTGTTGAATTGCATGACATGACTGTGAAAAGAGAATCAGCCATGCTAGTAGGGAATAAGGTTACAGTAGATGCTTACAAACCCCACACAGTATAGGTTCATAGGTTCATAGGTTCATACTAGGCTATCTGCCCTAGGGCATTTATAAGCCTAGCCAGAGTATGTCTGGCTTTCGCCACCCATTTTAAATTAATTTTGCTATGCCCTTTTTCGAGGTTAGTATACTGTGCCTCTGTCTAACAGTGACACAGAAGTGATACCCTGGGTAAACCTATGATCTCCCATCCACTCATCAAGATTCCTCTTGAAGAGAGTCAATGAGGGACTCTGCCTAACCTGGACTGGGATTTTATTCCAGAGTGAAGGGAGCCTCTGGGTTATGAATCTGTCCCTCCAGCATGTCCTATTTATTTCAGTGCTGAGGTTCAAGCCTCTCAAGCGTGTAGCTCGATAGGATTTGGATTTTTTGAGGTGCAGCATGTCCCTTAATTCCGGGTTGGACATGGCTTTATACGTCAGGCACAGGTCGCCTCTGAGCAGAGCTGGAGTTTCTTTAACCGGGCAGCATATGGCATCTGTTTGAGCCCTTTAATCCTCTTGGTGAGGTACTTTTGGGGTCTTTCCAGTTGCTGCAGGTGTTTGGTAAGGTACATCCCAAAAGGGGCATTGTACTTGATTATGGGCCTGATGAGGGATGAGTAAAGAGGCACGATGACCTCCCCTAATCTAGATGTGAATCCCTTCATGATTAGGTGGGCTATATAAAATGTTTTTCTAACCACTTTGGCCACGTGGTTGTCAAATGAGAGATTGCTATCAACTTGGGTCCCCAGGTCCTTAATTATTTCTTCTGTACTTAATGGATTACTGCAAACTTGGTCAGCCACAGTCCTTCTGTGTTGGCCTGTACCACCAAGAAATATATACCGAACAAGAGAGGTCCCAGGACTGAGCCTTGTGGGACGCCACTTGTAACTGGTTTGGAGTCTGACATGGCTCCAGCAATTCTAACCATGTGGGTTCTGTCCTTGAGCCAGTTTGCAACCCATCTAGTGACATAGGGGTTTATATTTAAGCTGGTGAGCTTATCTATAATGCCTGAGTGGGGTGTTGTATCGAAGGCTTTTGCGAGGCCCAGGTAGGCTGTGTGGACCACCTTCCCTTCATCACTGGCCTTGGTGACTGTTTCAAAGAAGTCAACCAGGTTTAAGAAGCAGGATCTGTCCTTAACAAAGCCAAACTGGGTAGGATCCAGTGTCTGTAAGTCCCCAATATCTTTATTTATGAGGTCCATGATGATCCTTTCCATAGCTTTGCAGACCAAGCTAGTCAGGCCTATGGGGCGATAGTTTCCAGGGTCCGTTGAGGCACCACCATTGTGGAGAGGGACCACTGTTGCTGTACGCCACTCTTTGGGTACATATCCTGTAGTAAGGCTGAGATTGAACAGTAGTTTTATGTTTGGGTTTAGCTCTTCTTGGAGTTCATGTAGGACGCAGCCCGGGACACCGTCTGGTCCCATCGATGCTGTGTTTTTTGCTTTGGAGATGGCGGCTCTTACCTGAGCATCTGAGATGTCAGGGGGGCAGCACTCTACTGGGATAGATATTTGACCTTTTGGTGGGGAGGGGGGAGAAGTTTGCGCTGAACCTGTCAGCTAGGATGTTGGCAATGTCTGTGGGTTCGGTGTATTTTTTTGTCATTTTGGACTAACTCTGAGCATATCTGGGAATTCCCACCCAGGTTCCTAACATAACTAAAAAAGCCTTGTGATTATCCTTAGTGTCCTGTGCAATTCTTCTCTCGAAGCTGGCCTTAGACGATTTTATGACTGCCCTTAGTTTTTTGCTAATACTGATCAGAGATGCCTTTCCTTTTTGGGATTTTGCTCTGTCATGTAGCAGTTTCCTCCTTCTATTGTATAGTTTGTTTATGGCTGGGGTCCACCAGACAGGATGTCTGCCATTGGAGGATTGGGTCTTGGTTTTATTTGCGATTTCATGATCCATGCATTCCTGAAGGTGTTCATAGAATGCATTTATAAAGGATTCTGCGGTCTGGGCCATATTTTCCACAGGCCCGGGGGCTTTGAAGGATTCCACCTCGGTTTCGAGGAGTGTGAAATTTGCTTTAGAGAAGTTTTTCACTGTGGTTTGCTGGGCAGGGGGTGGGGTCAGGATGTGAATATCCAGTGAGATCAGTTTATGGTCTGATCTTACCAGTGAGGGATACACTTCTGGTCTGGAGCATAGAGTCCCCATGTTGGTGATGATCAGGTCCAGTATGTTTTTCCTTCTTGTGGGAGTGGTAACAAGTTGTTCCATAGCATTTGAGTTTATGAATTCTAGGAACCTTTGGGCTAGGGTTTTGCTCCCAGTCTATGTTTGGGTAGTTGAAGTCACTCAATATAATGGTGTTTGGAGAGACCTTCATATTTTCCAGTGTTCTCAGGAAGGCCGAGTGGGGTTCCTGGGTTTGGGAGGGTGGTCTGTAGCAGGCTATAAACTGGAAGGCAGTTTTACCCACTGTTAGTTGCACATAGATAGTCTCTGATGCTTCGTGCTTTGCCACCAACCTGGAGGTGTGGGCATCTTTGATGAATATCGATACTCCCCCTCCTTTTGTGGTTTGGTCCAAGTTTTGGGGCTGAAAAGCATGGTATGAGGTATAACCTGGTAGTGCTGGGGTGCTCTCGGGAGCCCTGAACCAGGTTTCTGTTACTGCACAGATATCGATGTTCTCCATGCTAAGGAGAGTTTCAAGTGCATGAATCTTGAGGTTTAGACTTCTGGCGTTGAGTAGCATTACTCTTAGTTTCTTATCCCTTGTGATACCTATGGAGGTGGGTTTGTCTTTTGAGCCTTGCCTAAAAAAGGCACTATGGGGGTAGCAAGAGCCTTTGCCAAAATCCGAAAGCCCAGGGGTGACAGGCGCAAGCCGTCCCTAGCAAGGAATCATGGCTTGTCGAGCATATCATCCCAGGCTGACAGGCACTGGATCCCCTTTGAATGACACCAGTACTTAAGCCAATTGTTGAAATTGATCATCTTGTCTTCATATTGTGGCATCATTCATGGTGAGGGTAAGATGCTACTCAAGGTCAGAGCAGGATACACACTGGCATATTAGCATAGGTCACAGGCCAGACCTCCCAACAGTGACTGCTCTACAGTGATGACCCTGATTAGTAAACAAAAGTTAGCTGTGCCCCTCTGACTCCCTGTGAAATGTACTAACAGTGAGCAGAAAGGTGTTGAATCTCACTTAACAACAAATGTCAATAAGTGAGAGTAGACACTGCTTGCACGTCAGAAAATAGAAATGGTCTAAATCACCCAAAGTCTGAACTGAAAAATGTCAGAACTATATCACAGGTGTATCCCAATTATATGTACCTTTCCCTGAGGCTGTTCAAATATATACGTGAGAGTATCTGAGGCCTGGAAGAGTCATAAACACACAGGCATATCAGCTTGTCTGCTGTTACACACTCTGCAAATAGCTGTAGAATGAATGCCACAAGCATGCCCTTATGTAGAAGTACAACACAGAAATAGCAAAAGATGTAGCCATGTACTGCTAGCAACCACCTGTGACAATGCCATTTTTCAGGTGCTGAAAAGACTGATGTGGTGCACAGTCAAAGAATACTAGGCTGACCTCTGTCTACCATCTGGATATGTCCAAAGATGGGAGCTACTCAGACAGACTACAAGCCTTCATAGACTTACAGGTACACAGCAACTCTGCATGTTCAGCAAGATAAACATCACACGATAATAAATAATGCACACTGCAGTTCTGCATCCCTACCCAAAGGTACTATATACCTGTGTAGTCAGGCACAACCAAGGGTGTAGGTAGGCATACACAGTACAGAAATATGCCCAGTTTTCCTGAGCAGACTGTGCTAATGCCAACACAAGCCACAAACTGTTCAGATGTGAGTAACATGCTAATGACAGTATAGCAGTTCACACACAGTGCATGTGCCTGATATTCATAATTGGTAGTACAACATACTTAGATGTCCTCAACACTCTCTCTGGGTTGGAAGGTTTCAAATATCCCACCTAATGTATTGCATATGCACAGCTGTTGCTGGTAAAGAAATGGGCAGCTATGGACCTTCTCCACACCCATTGTGTACATCCCAAGCTAGTTTCCCTACTGTCTTTCCCTCTTTGAGCAGCCTTTATCACCACATTCCTATCTCCCCATTTACTTTTCTGTCAAAGACATGAGCGCGGGGGTTAGCGGGAGTGAGCACTTGTAAACAGTAGTCAGTGGGTTTGCACCAGTGTGCGCATGTGTGCGCCTAGCTTAGCATTGCTAAGATATGATAAGCTCCGCCAAGCTTAGCTTACTATTGCTAACATAAAGTAAGCTAAGCTAAGCTTAGCTTAGTATTGCTAAAATACAATAAGCTAAGCTAAGCGTCACTTAACATTGCTAAGTGTTGCGCAAACCCACGCAAACCCGCGCAAACCCACTTACAACTGCTTAAAAGTGCATTAGTCACTCTGTATGACAAGGCCCTTGTATTGCTCAGCAGCAAAATAAAATACCCTTGTCATTCTCAAGCCCCACACCTTGGACTCACCAGTCTGCATGATGTACCACTAAGCCACAGCAGATACACAATAACTTGGTGCTGAAAGAAATATAACATGTATTACAAGGAGTGCATGTAAAGGGAAAATAGGAAAATCATAGGAATACATTGCAATAAAGAAATATGACATGCATTACAAGCAGTGGTGGCTGGTGACTTCAAATCACAGGGGGGCTGCAGGAGACAGCTGAATGGGTGGGGTCAAGGGGGTGTGGTCAACCAGAAAGGGGAGGAGCTATGCACAAAACCACAAAAAACTAACTTTAATTAAATACGCTGCCCTGGGTGGCAAACCATCATTATGAAAGTCCAATCAAGACAAAAATAAATGTAGAAGAATAAAAATATTTCAATGCATTGGCTGCATGACAGCTTACTTAATATCTAGATGGAAACAAAAGGTTGTGAGGCATGAAAAATAAATTACTTTTAAATACATTACTGGAATGCCAGTCAAAATCAAGTATAAGAAAAACCAGAAGCACTCAACTCAAACCACTTCTCCTTGCACTGCAGTCCTAATTATAATATATTCAGCTTTATTAAAGTACCAAGTAACATGCTGAAAGTAGAAATCTATGTGATGCCCCCACTTGTAAAAATGTTTCTTATCCAAAAAAGACCTGCTGCCTGACAACTTGTTTCATGGGGAAAACATGATAAAAGTAAAAAATGAAAAGCAAACAAGAAACAAGCTCAAGATACATTGCTTAAAGGATTACTGTACAGGTTATGGACCACACATGATTGGCATTCTGTTTAGTTTACGGGTAAAGTCTGTAGAGATGACTGGAAGTCTCCAACAAGTTTAATGAGCTTTTTAAAATAATGGAATCCTGTCCTTTAATATCCAAGGCTTATACATTATATAGTCAAGTATTCTCTGCATGGCAACAACAGAAAGGCTTTCAATGTTGGCAGTTCTTTAACAGTATGCTTATTAAAGCTTACTTGCATCTTACGATCTCAGACAAGCTTACCTTATGGTCATTAAAGCATTGCTACTTAAAAACACAGAGCAACAGGCACTTTGAGTAATAAGCCCCTACAGGCA